>NW_027522196.1:0-28011 GCF_052094955.1 Ictidomys tridecemlineatus | reverse complement strand
AAATCTCAGCACACACTTTTTCACCCAATCTTGATGAAACTTTCAGGTAATGATCAGTACACCAATCCCACTTGGCTCGCCAAATCTCGTTCTTCTAGGTAAAATTGTTCATTGGCAGTAACCGGTTTCATTTTGAGGTTTCACTCTGTTTTCTCCTATGGGGATACATGTATTTGGAACTCTAAATCAAACACGGTTTGTGCTAGCTCTTTGAAACTTGACACAATAAAGCAGTTTCAATTTCTATCTCTATGGTTTGTTTGCTGTTGATGTAGCCCTAAGCAGAGACTGCTAAGAATCACTTTCATGGAAAGGGCCTGCCAAGCTTCCAAAAAACTACGAGTTGCCTGAAATCTCAGCACACACTTTTTCACCCAATCTTGATGAAACTTTCAGGTAATGATCAGTACACCAATCCCACTTGGCTCGCCAAATCTCGTTCTTCTAGGTGAAACCGTTCGTTGGCAGTAACCGGTTTCATTTTGAGGTTTCACTCTGTTTTCTCCTATAGGGATACATGTATTTGGAACTCTAAATCAAACACGGTTTGTGCTAGCTCTTTGAAACTTGGCACAATAAAGCAGTTTCAAGTTCTATCTCTATGGTTTGTTTGCTGTTGATGTAGCCCTAAGCAGAGACTGGCGAGAATCACTTTCATGGAAAGGGCCTGCCAAGCTTCCAAAAAACTACGAGTTGCCTGAAATCTCAGCACACACTTTTTCACCCAATCTTGATGAAACTTTCAGGTAATAATCAGTACACCAATCACACTTGGCTCGGCAAATCTCGTTCTTCTAGGTGAAACCCTTCGTTGGCAGTAACCGGTTCCATTTTGAGGTTTCACTCTGTTTTCTCCTATAGGGATACATGTATTTGGAACTATAAATCAAACACAGTTTGTGCTAGCTCTTTGAAACTTGACACAATAAAGCAGTTTCAAGTTCTATCTCTATGGTTTGTTTGCTGTTGATGTAGCCCTAAGCAGAGACTGGAATCACTTTCATGGAAAGGGGCCTGCCAAGCTTCCAAAAAACTACAAGTTGCCTGAATATCTCAGCACACACTTTTTCACCCAATCTTGATGAAACTTTCAGGTAATGATCAGTACACCAATCCACTTGGCTCGCCAAATCTCGTTCTTCTAGGTGAAACCGTTTGTTGGCAGTAACCGGTTTCATTTTGAGGTTTCCCTCTGTTTTCTCCTATAGGGATACATGTATTTGGAACTCTAAATCAAACACGGTTTGTGCTAGCTCTTTGAAACGTGACACAATAAAGCAGTTTCAAGTTCTATCTCTATGGTTTGTTTGCTGTTGATGTAGCCCTAAGCAGAGACTGGGGAGAATCACTTTCATGGAAAGGGCCTGCCAAGCTTCCAAAAAACTACGAGTTGCCTGAAATCTCAGCACACACTTTTTCACCCAATCTTGATGAAACTTTCAAGTAATGATCAGTACACCAATCCCACTTGGCTCGCCAAATCTCGTTCTTCTAGGTGAAACCATTCGTTGGTAGTAACCGGTTTCATTTTGAGGTTTCACTCTGTTTTCTCCATATAGGGATACATGTATTTGGAACTCTAAATCAAACACGGTTTGTGCTAGCTCTTTGAAACTTGACACAATAAAGCAGTTTCAAGTTCTATCTCTATGGTTTGTTTGCTGTTGATGTAGCCCTAAGCAGAGACTGGCGAGAATCACTTTCATGGAAAGGGCCTGCCAAGCTTACAAAAAACTACGAGTTGCCTGAAATCTCAGCACACACTTTTTTCACCCAATCTTGATGAAACTTTCAGGTAATGATCAGTACACCAATCCCACTTGGCTCGCCAAATCTCGTTCTTCTAGGTGAAACCGTTCGTTGGCAGTAACCGGTTTCATTTTGAGGTTTCACTCTGTTTTCTCCTATAGGGATACATGTATTTGGAACTCTAAATCAAACACGGTTTGTGCTAGCTCTTTGAAACTTGACACAATAAAGCAGTTTCAAGTTCTATCTCTATGGTTTGTTTGCTGTTGATGTAGCCCTAAGCAGAGACTGGGCGAGAATCACTTTCATGGAAAGGGCCTGCCAAGCTTCCAAAAAACTACGAGTTGCCTGAAATCTCAGCACACAGTTTTTCACCGAATCTTGATGAAACTTTCAGGTAATGATCAGTACACCAATCCCACTTGGCTCGCCAAATCTCGTTCTTCTAGGTGAAATCGTTCGTTGGCAGTAACCGTTTTCATTTTGAGGTTTCACTCTGTTTTCTCTATAGGGATACATGTATTTTGAACTCTAAATCAAACACGGTTGTGCTAAGCTCTTTGAAACTTGACACAATAAAGCAGTTTCAAGTTTTATCTCTATGGTTTGTTTGCTGTTGATGTAGCCCTAAGCAGAGACTGGCGAGAATCACTTTCATGGAAAGGGCCTGCCAAGCTTCCAAAAAACTACGAGTTGCCTGAAATCTCAGCACACCTTTTTCACCCAATCTTGATGAAACTTTCAGGTAATGATCAGTACACCAATCCCACTTGGCTCGCCAAATCTCGTTCTTCTAGGTGTGAAACCGTTCGTTTGGCAGTAACCGGTTTCATTTTGAGGTTTCACTCTGTTTTCTCCTATAGGGATACATGTATTTGGAACTCTAAATCAAACACGGTTTGTGCTAGCTCTTTGAAACTTGACCCAATAAAGCAGTTTCAATTTCTATTTCTATGGTTTGTTTGCTGTTGATGTAGCCCTAAGCAGAGACTGGCGAGAATCACTTTCATGGAAAGGGCCTGCCAAGCTTCCAAAAAACTACGAGTTGCCTGAAATCTCAGCACACACTTTTTCACCCAATCTTGATGAAACTTTCAGGTAATGATCAGTACACCAATCCCACTTGGCTCGCCAAATCTCGTTCTTCTAGGTGAAACCGTTCTTTGGCAGTAACCGGTTTCATTTTGAGGTTTCACTCTGTTTTCTCCTATAGGGATACATGTATTTGGAACTCTAAATCAAACACGGTTTGTGCTAGCTCTTTGAAACTTGACACAATAAAGCAGATTCAAGTTCTATCTCTATGGTTTGTTTGCTGTTGATGTAGCCCTAAGCAGAGACAGGCGAGAATCACTTTCATGGAAAGGGCCTGCCAAGCTTCCAAAAAACTACGAGTTGCCTGAAATCTCAGCACACACTTTTTCACCCAATCTTGATGAAACTTTCAGGTAATGATCAGTACACCAATCCCACTTGGCTCGCCAATCTCGTTCTTCTAGGTGAAACCGTTCGTTGGCAGTAACCGGTTTCATTTTGAGGTTTCACTCTGTTTTCTCCTATAGGGATACATGTATTTTGGAACTCTAAATCAAACACGGTTTGTGCTAGCTCTTTGAAACTTGACCCAATAAAGCAGTTTCAATTTCTATTTCTATGGTTTGTTTGCTGTTGATGTAGCCCTAAGCAGAGACTGGCGAGAATCACTTTCATGGAAAGGGCCTGCCAAGCTTCCAAAAAACAACGAGTTGCCTGAAATCTCAGCACACACTTTTTCACCCAATCTTGATGAAACTTTCAGGTAATGATCAGTACACCAATCCCACTTGGCTCGCCAAATCTCGTTCTTCTAGGTGAAACCGTTCGTTGGCAGTAACCGGTTTCATTTTGAGGTTTCACTCTGTTTTCTCCTATAGGGATACATGTATTTGGAACTCTAAATCAAACACGGTTTGTGCTAGCTCTTTGAAACTTGGCACAATAAAGCAGTTTCAAGTTTTATCTCTATGGTTTGTTTGCTGTTGATGTAGCCCTAAGCAGAGACTGGCGAGAATCACTTTCATGGAAAGGGCCTGCCAAGCTTCCAAAAAACTACGAGTGTCCTGAAATCTCAGCACACACTTTATCTCCCAATCTTGATGAAACTTTCAGGTAATGATCAGTACACCAATCCCACTTGGCTCGCCAAATCTCGTTCTTCTAGGTGAAACCGTTCGTTGGCAGTAACCGGTTTCATTTTGAGGTTTCACTCTGTTTTTCTCCTATAGGGATACATGTATTTGGAACTCTAAATCAAACACGGTTTGTGCTAGCTCTTTCAAACTTGACACAATAAAGCAGTTTCAAGTTCTATCTCTATGGTTTGTTTGCTGTTGATGTAGCCCTAAGCAGAGACTGGCGAGAATCACTTTCATGGAAAGGGCCTGCCAAGCTCCAAAAAACTACGAGTTGCCTGAAATCTCAGCACACACATTTTCACCCAATCTTGATGAAACTTTCAGGTAATGATCAGTACACCAATCCCGCTTGGCTCGCCAAATCTGTTCTTCTAGGTGAAATCGTTCCTTGGCAGTAACCGGTTTCATTTTGAGGTTTCACTCTGTTTTCTCCTATAGGGATACATGTATTTGGAACTCTAAATGAACACGGTTTGTGCTAGCTCTTTGAAACTTGACACAATAAAGCAGTTTCAAGTTCTATCTCTATGGTTTGTTTGCTGTTGATGTAGCCCTAAGCAGAGACTGGCGAGAATCACTTTCATGGAAAGGGCCTGCCAAGCTTCCAAAAAACTACGAGTTGCCTGAAATCTCAGCACACAGTTTTTCACCGAATCTTGATGAAACTTTCAGGTAATGATCAGTACACCAATCCCACTTGGCTCGCCAAATCTCGTTCTTCTAGGTGAAATCGTTCGTTGGCAGTAACCGGTTTCATTTTGAGGTTTCACTCTGTTTTCTCTTATAGGGATACATGTATTTTGAACTCTAAATCAAACACGGTTGTGCTAGCTCTTTGAAACTTGGCACAATAAAGCAGTTTCAAGTTTTATCTCTATGGTTTGTTTGCTGTTGATGTAGCCCTAAGCAGAGACTGGCGAGAATCACTTTCATGGAAAGGGCCTGCCAAGCTTCCAAAAAACTACGAGTTGCCTGAAATCTCAGCACACACTTTTTCACCCAATCTTCATGAAACTTTCAGGTAATGATCAGTACACCAATCCCACTTGGCTCGCCAAATCTCGTTCTTCTAGGTGAAACCGTTCGTTGGCAGTAACCAGTTCCATTTTGAGGTTTCACTCTGTTTTCTCCTATAGGGATACATGTATTTGGAACTCTAAATCAAACACGGTTTGTGCTAGCTCTTTGAAACTTGACCCAATAAAGCAGTTTCAAGTTCTATCTCTATGGTTTGTTTGCTGTTGATGTAGCCCTAAGCAGAGACTGGCGAGAATCACTTTCATGGAAAGGGCCTGCCAAGCTTCCAAAAAACTACGAGTTGCCTGAAATCTCAGCACACACTTTTTCACCCAATCTTGATGAAACTTTCAGGTAATGATCAGTACACCAATCCCACTTGGCTCGCCAATCTCGTTCTTCTAGGTGAAACCGTTCGTTGGCAGTAACCGGTTTCATTTTGAGGTTTCAGTCTGTTTTCTCCTATCGGGATACATGTATTTGGAACTCTAAATCAAACACGGTTTGTGCTAGCTCTTTGAAACTTGACACAATAAAGCAGTTTGAAGTTCTATCTCTATGGTTTGTTTGCTGTTGATGTAGCCCTAAGCAGAGACTGGCGAGAATCACTTTCATGGAAAGGGCCTGCCAAGCTTCCAAAAAACTAGAGTTTCCTGAAATCTCAGCACACAGTTTTTCACCCAATCTTGATGAAACTTTCAGGTAATGATCAGTACACCAATCCCACTTGGCTCGCCAAATCTCGTTCTTCTAGGTGAAACCGTTGGTTGGCAGTAACCGGTTTCATTTTGAGGTTTCACTCTGTTTACTCCTATAGGGATACATGTATTTGGAACTCTAAATCAAACACGGTTTGTGCTAGCTCTTTGAAACTTGACACAATAAAGCAGTTTCAAGTTCTATCTCTATGGTTTGTTTGCTGTTGATGTAGCCCTAAGCAGAGACTGGCGAGAATCACTTTCATGGAAAGGGCCTGCCAAGCTTCCAAAAAACTACGAGTTGCCTGAAATCTCAGCACACACTTTTTCACCCAATCTTGATGAAACTTTCAGGTAATGATCAGTACACCAATCCCACTTGGCTCGCCAAATCTCGTTCTTCTAGGTAAAATTGTTCATTGGCAGTAACCGGTTTCATTTTGAGGTTTCACTCTGTTTTCTCCTATGGGGATACATGTATTTGGAACTCTAAATCAAACACGGTTTGTGCTAGCTCTTTGAAACTTGACACAATAAAGCAGTTTCAATTTCTATCTCTATGGTTTGTTTGCTGTTGATGTAGCCCTAAGCAGAGACTGCTAAGAATCACTTTCATGGAAAGGGCCTGCCAAGCTTCCAAAAAACTACGAGTTGCCTGAAATCTCAGCACACACTTTTTCACCCAATCTTGATGAAACTTTCAGGTAATGATCAGTACACCAATCCCACTTGGCTCGCCAAATCTCGTTCTTCTAGGTGAAACCGTTCGTTGGCAGTAACCGGTTTCATTTTGAGGTTTCACTCTGTTTTCTCCTATAGGGATACATGTATTTGGAACTCTAAATCAAACACGGTTTGTGCTAGCTCTTTGAAACTTGGCACAATAAAGCAGTTTCAAGTTCTATCTCTATGGTTTGTTTGCTGTTGATGTAGCCCTAAGCAGAGACTGGCGAGAATCACTTTCATGGAAAGGGCCTGCCAAGCTTCCAAAAAACTACGAGTTGCCTGAAATCTCAGCACACACTTTTTCACCCAATCTTGATGAAACTTTCAGGTAATAATCAGTACACCAATCACACTTGGCTCGGCAAATCTCGTTCTTCTAGGTGAAACCCTTCGTTGGCAGTAACCGGTTCCATTTTGAGGTTTCACTCTGTTTTCTCCTATAGGGATACATGTATTTGGAACTATAAATCAAACACAGTTTGTGCTAGCTCTTTGAATCTTGACACAATAAAGCAGTTTCAAAGTTCTATCTCTATGGTTTGTTTGCTGTTGATGTAGCCCTAAGCAGAGACTGGCGAGAATCACTTTCATGGAAAGGGCCTGCCAAGCTTCCAAAAAACTACAAGTTGCCTGAAATCTCAGCACACACTTTTTCACCCAATCTTGATGAAACTTTCAGGTAATGATCAAGTACACCAATCCCACTTGGCTCGCCAAATCTCGTTCTTCTAGGTGAAACCGTTTGTTGGCAGTAACCGGTTTCATTTTGAGGTTTCCCTCTGTTTTCTCCTATAGGGATACATGTATTTGGAACTCTAAATCAAACACGGTTTGTGCTAGCTCTTTGAAACGTGACACAATAAAGCAGTTTCAAGTTCTATCTCTATGGTTGTTTGCTGTTGATGTAGCCCTAAGCAGAGACTGGGGAGAATCACTTTCATGGAAAGGGCCTGCCAAGCTTCCAAAAAACTACGAGTTGCCTGAAATCTCAGCACACACTTTTTCACCCAATCTTGATGAAACTTTCAAGTAATGATCAGTACACCAATCCCACTTGGCTCGCCAAATCTCGTTCTTCTAGGTGAAACCGTTCGTTGGCAGTAACCGGTTTCATTTTGAGGTTTCACTCTGTTTTCTCCTATAGGGATACATGTATTTGGAACTCTAAATCAAACACGGTTTGTGCTAGCTCTTTGAAACTTGACCCAATAAAGCAGTTTCAATTTCTATTTCTATGGTTTGTTTGCTGTTGATGTAGCCCTAAGCAGAGACTGGCGAGAATCACTTTCATGGAAAGGGCCTGCCAAGCTTCCAAAAAACAACGAGTTGCCTGAAATCTCAGCACACACTTTTTCACCCAATCTTGATGAAACTTTCAGGTAATGATCAGTACACCAATCCCACTTGGCTCGCCAAATCTCGTTCTTCTAGGTGAAACCGTTCGTTGGCAGTAACCGGTTTCATTTTGAGGTTTCACTCTGTTTTCTCCTATAGGGATACATGTATTTGGAACTCTAAATCAAACACGGTTTGTGCTAGCTCTTTGAAACTTGGCACAATAAAGCAGTTTCAAGTTTTATCTCTATGGTTTGTTTGCTGTTGATGTAGCCCTAAGCAGAGACTGGCGAGAATCACTTTCATGGAAAGGGCCTGCCAAGCTTCCAAAAAACTACGAGTGTCCTGAAATCTCAGCACACACTTTATCTCCCAATCTTGATGAAACTTTCAGGTAATGATCAGTACACCAATCCCACTTGGCTCGCCAAATCTCGTTCTTCTAGGTGAAACCGTTCGTTGGCAGTAACCGGTTTCATTTTGAGGTTTCACTCTGTTTTCTCCTATAGGGATACATGTATTTGGAACTCTAAATCAAACACGGTTTGTGCTAGCTCTTTCAAACTTGACACAATAAAGCAGTTTCAAGTTCTATCTCTATGGTTTGTTTGCTGTTGATGTAGCCCTAAGCAGAGACTGGCGAGAATCACTTTCATGGAAAGGGCCTGCCAAGCTTCCAAAAAACTACGAGTTGCCTGAAATCTCAGCACACACTTTTCACCCAATCTTGATGAAACTTTCAGGTAATGATCAGTACACCAATCCCACTTGGCTCGCCAAATCTCGTTCTTCTAGGTGAAACCGTTTGTTGGCAGTAACCGGTTTCATTTTGAGGTTTCCCTCTGTTTTCTCCTATAGGGATACATGTATTTGGAACTCTAAATCAAACACGGTTTGTGCTAGCTCTTTGAAACGTGACACAATAAAGCAGTTTCAAGTTCTATCTCTATGGTTTGTTTGCTGTTGATGTAGCCCTAAGCAGAGACTGGGGAGAATCACTTTCATGGAAAGGGCCTGCCAAGCTTCCAAAAAACTACGAGTTGCCTGAAATCTCAGCACACACTTTTTCACCCAATCTTGATGAAACTTTCAAGTAATGATCAGTACACCAATCCCACTTGGCTCGCCAAATCTCGTTCTTCTAGGTGAAACCATTCGTTGGCAGTAACCGGTTTCATTTTGAGGTTTCACTCTGTTTTCTCCTATAGGGATACATGTATTTGGAACTCTAAATCAAACACGGTTTGTGCTAGCTCTTTGAAACTTGACACAATAAAGCAGTTTCAAGTTCTATCTCTATGGTTTGTTTGCTGTTGATGTAGCCCTAAGCAGAGACTGGCGAGAATCACTTTCATGGAAAGGGCCTGCCAAGCTTACAAAAAACTACGAGTTGCCTGAAATCTCAGCACACACTTTTTCACCCAATCTTGATGAAACTTTCAGGTAATGATCAGTACACCAATCCCACTTGGCTCGCCAAATCTCGTTCTTCTAGGTGAAACCGTTCGTTGGCAGTAACCGGTTTCATTTTGAGGTTTCACTCTGTTTTCTCCTATAGGGATACATGTATTTGGAACTCTAAATCAAACACGGTTTGTGCTAGCTCTTTGAAACTTGACCCAATAAAGCAGTTTCAATTTCTATTTCTATGGTTTGTTTGCTGTTGATGTAGCCCTAAGCAGAGACTGGCGAGAATCACTTTCATGGAAAGGGCCTGCCAAGCTTCCAAAAAACTACGAGTTGCCTGAAATCTCAGCACACACTTTTTCACCCAATCTTGATGAAACTTTCAGGTAATGATCAGTACACCAATCCCACTTGGCTCGCCAAATCTCGTTCTTCTAGGTGAAACCGTTCTTTGGCAGTAACCGGTTTCATTTTGAGGTTTCACTCTGTTTTCTCCTATAGGGATACATGTATTTGGAACTCTAAATCAAACACGGTTTGTGCTAGCTCTTTGAAACTTGACACAATAAAGCAGATTCAAGTTCTATCTCTATGGTTTGTTTGCTGTTGATGTAGCCCTAAGCAGAGACTGGCGAGAATCACTTTCATGGAAAGGGCCTGCCAAGCTTCCAAAAAACTACGAGTTGCCTGAAATCTCAGCACACACTTTTTCACCCAATCTTGATGAAACTTTCAGGTAATGATCAGTACACCAATCCCACTTGGCTCGCCAAATCTCGTTCTTCTAGGTGAAACCGTTCGTTGGCAGTAACCGGTTTCATTTTGAGGTTTCACTCTGTTTTCTCCTATAGGGATACATGTATTTGGAACTCTAAATCAAACACGGTTTGTGCTAGCTCTTTGAAACTTGACCCAATAAAGCAGTTTCAATTTCTATTTCTATGGTTTGTTTGCTGTTGATGTAGCCCTAAGCAGAGACTGGCGAGAATCACTTTCATGGAAAGGGCCTGCCAAGCTTCCAAAAAACAACGAGTTGCCTGAAATCTCAGCACACACTTTTTCACCCAATCTTGATGAAACTTTCAGGTAATGATCAGTACACCAATCCCACTTGGCTCGCCAAATCTCGTTCTTCTAGGTGAAACCGTTCGTTGGCAGTAACCGGTTTCATTTTGAGGTTTCACTCTGTTTTCTCCTATAGGGATACATGTATTTGGAACTCTAAATCAAACACGGTTTGTGCTAGCTCTTTGAAACTTGGCACAATAAAGCAGTTTCAAGTTTTATCTCTATGGTTTGTTTGCTGTTGATGTAGCCCTAAGCAGAGACTGGCGAGAATCACTTTCATGGAAAGGGCCTGCCAAGCTTCCAAAAAACTACGAGTGTCCTGAAATCTCAGCACACACTTTATCTCCCAATCTTGATGAAACTTTCAGGTAATGATCAGTACACCAATCCCACTTGGCTCGCCAAATCTCGTTCTTCTAGGTGAAACCGTTCGTTGGCAGTAACCGGTTTCATTTTGAGGTTTCACTCTGTTTTCTCCTATAGGGATACATGTATTTGGAACTCTAAATCAAACACGGTTTGTGCTAGCTCTTTCAAACTTGACACAATAAAGCAGTTTCAAGTTCTATCTCTATGGTTTGTTTGCTGTTGATGTAGCCCTAAGCAGAGACTGGCGAGAATCACTTTCATGGAAAGGGCCTGCCAAGCTTCCAAAAAACTACGAGTTGCCTGAAATCTCAGCACACACTTTTCACCCAATCTTGATGAAACTTTCAGGTAATGATCAGTACACCAATCCCGCTTGGCTCGCCAAATCTTGTTCTTCTAGGTGAAATCGTTCCTTGGCAGTAACCGGTTTCATTTTGAGGTTTCACTCTGTTTTCTCCTATAGGGATACATGTATTTGGAACTCTAAATCAAACACGGTTTGTGCTAGCTCTTTGAAACTTGACACAATAAAGCAGTTTCAAGTTCTATCTCTATGGTTTGTTTGCTGTTGATGTAGCCCTAAGCAGAGACTGGCGAGAATCACTTTCATGGAAAGGGCCTGCCAAGCTTCCAAAAAACTACGAGTTGCCTGAAATCTCAGCACACAGTTTTTCACCCAATCTTGATGAAACTTTCAGGTAATGATCAGTACACCAATCCCACTTGGCTCGCCAAATCTCGTTCTTCTAGGTGAAACCGTTCGTTGGCAGTAACCGGTTTCATTTTGAGGTTTCACTCTGTTTTCTCCTATAGGGATACATGTATTTGGAACTCTAAATCAAACACGGTTTGTGCTAGCTCTTTGAAACTTGACACAATAAAGCAGTTTCAAGTTCTATCTCTATGGTTTGTTTGCTGTTGATGTAGCCCTAAGCAGAGACTGGCGAGAATCACTTTCATGGAAAGGGCCTGCCAAGCTTCCAAAAAACTACGAGTTGCCTGAAATCTCAGCACACAATTTTTCACCCAATCTTGATGAAACTTTCAGGTAATGATCAGTACACCAATCCCACTTGGCTCGCCAAATCTCGTTCTTCTAGGTGAAACCGTTCATTGGCAGTAACCGGTTTCATTTTGAGGTTTCTCTCTGTTTTCTCCTATGGGGATACATGTATTTGGAACTCTAAATCAAACACGGTTTGTGCTAGCTCTTTGAAACTTGACACAATAAAGCAGTTTCAAGTTCTATCTCTATGGTTTGTTTGCTGTTGATGTAGCCCTAAGCAGAGACTGGCGAGAATCACTTTCATGGAAAGGGCCTGCCAAGCTTCCAAAAAACTACGAGTTGCCTGAAATCTCAGCACACACTTTTTCACCCAATCTTGATGAAACTTTCAGGTAATGATCAGTACACCAATCCCACATGGCTCGCCAAATCTCGTTCTTCTAGGTGAAACCGTTCGTTGGCAGTAACCGGTTTCATTTTGAGGTTTCACTCTGTTTTCTCCTATGGGGATACATGTATTTGGAACTCTAAATCAAACACGGTTTGTGCTAGCTCTTTGAAACTTGACACAATAAAGCAGTTTCAAGTTCTATCTCTATGGTTTGTTTGCTGTTGATGTAGCCCTAAGCAGAGACTGACGAGAATCACTTTCATGGAAAGGGCCTGCCAAGCTTCCAAAAAACTACGAGTTGCCTGAAATCTCAGCACACACTTTTTCACCCAATCTTGATGAAACTTTCAGGTAATGATCAGTACACCAATCCCACTTGGCTCACCAAATCTCGTTCTTCTAGGTGAAACCGTTCGTTGGCAGTAACCGGTTTCATTTTGAGGTTTCACTCTGTTTTCTCCTATAGGGATACATGTATTTGGATCTCTAAATGAAACACGGTTTGTGCTAGCTCTTTGAAACTTGACACAATAAAGCAGTTTCAAGTTCTATCTCTATGGTTTGTTTGCTGTTGATGTAGCCCTAAGCAGAGACTGGCGAGAATCACTTTCATGGAAAGGGCCTGCCAAGCTTCCAAAAAACTACGAGTTGCCTGAAATCTCAGCACACAGTTTTTCACCGAATCTTGATGAAACTTTCAGGTAATGATCAGTACACCAATCCCACTTGGCTCGCCAAATCTCGTTCTTCTAGGTGAAATCGTTCGTTGGCAGTAACCGGTTTCATTTTGAGGTTTCACTCTGTTTTCTCTTATAGGGATACATGTATTTTGAACTCTAAATCAAACACGGTTGTGCTAGCTCTTTGAAACTTGGCACAATAAAGCAGTTTCAAGTTTTATCTCTATGGTTTGTTTGCTGTTGATGTAGCCCTAAGCAGAGACTGGCGAGAATCACTTTCATGGAAAGGGCCTGCCAAGCTTCCAAAAAACTACGAGTTGCCTGAAATCTGAGCACACACTTTTTCACCCAATCTTGATGAAACTTTCAGGTAATGATCAGTACACCAATCCCACTTGGCTCGCCAAATCTCGTTCTTCTAGGTGAAACCGTTCGTTGGCAGTAACCAGTTCCATTTTGAGGTTTCACTCTGTTTTCTCCTATAGGGATACATGTATTTGGAATTCTAAATCAAACACGGTTTGTGCTAGCTCTTTGAAACTTGACACAATAAAGCAGTTTCAAGTTCTATCTCTATGGTTTGTTTGCTGTTGATGTAGCCCTAAGCAGAGACTGGCGAGAATCACTTTCATGGAAAGGGCCTGACAAGCTTCCAAAAAACTACGAGTTGCCTGAAATCTCAGCACACACTTTTTCACCCAATCTTGATGAAACTTTCAGGTAATGATCAGTACACCAA
Organism: Ictidomys tridecemlineatus; assembly: GCF_052094955.1. Lineage (NCBI taxonomy): Eukaryota > Metazoa > Chordata > Mammalia > Rodentia > Sciuridae > Ictidomys > Ictidomys tridecemlineatus. The sequence goes on along the minus strand of NW_027522196.1, from coordinate 14,652 downwards.
TCCCACTTGGCTCGCCAAATCTCGTTCTTCTAGGTGAAACCGTTCGTTGGCAGTAACCGGATTCATTTTGAGGTTTCACTCTGTTTTCTCCTATAGGGATACATGAATTTGGAACTCTAAATCAAACACGGTTTGTGCTAGCTCTTTGAAACTTGACCCAATAAAGCAGTTTCAAGTTCTATCTCTATGGTTTGTTTGCTGTTGATGTAGCCCTAAGCAGAGACTGGCGAGAATCACTTTCATGGAAAGGGCCTGCCAAGCTTCCAAAAAACTACGAGTTGCCTGAAATCTCAGCACACACTTTTTCACCCAATCTTGATGAAACTTTCAGGTAATGATCAGTACACCAATCCCACTTGGCTCGCCAATCTCGTTCTTCTAGGTGAAACCGTTCGTTGGCAGTAACCGGTTTCATTTTGAGGTTTCACTCTGTTTTCTCCTATCGGGATACATGTATTTGGAACTCTAAATCAAACACGGTTTGTGCTAGCTCTTTGAAACTTGACACAATAAAGCAGTTTGAAATTCTATCTCTATGGTTTGTTTGCTGTTGATGTAGCCCTAAGCAGAGACTGGCGAGAATCACTTTCATGGAAAGGGCCTGCCAAGCTTCCAAAAAACTAGAGTTTCCTGAAATCTCAGCACACAGTTTTTCACCCAATCTAGATGAAACTTTCAGGTAATGATCAGTCCACCAATCCCACTTGGCTCGCCAAATCTCGTTCTTCTAGGTGAAACCGTTCGTTGGCAGTAACCGGTTTCATTTTTAGGTTTCACTCTGTTTACTCCTATAGGGATACATGTATTTGGAACTCTAAATCAAACACGGTTTGTGCTAGCTCTTTGAAACTTGACACAATAAAGCAGTTTCAAGTTCTATCTCTATGGTTTGTTTGCTGTTGATGTAGCCCTAAGCAGAGACTGGCGAGAATCACTTTCATGGAAAGGGCCTGCCAAGCTTCCAAAAAACTACGAGTTGCCTGAAATCTCAGCACACACTTTTTCACCCAATCTTGATGAAACTTTCAGGTAATGATCAGTACACCAATCCCACTTGGCTCGCCAAATCTCGTTCTTCTAGGTAAAACCGTTCATTGGCAGTAACCGGTTTCATTTTGAGGTTTCACTCTGTTTTCTCCTATGGGGATACATGTATTTGGAACTCTAAATCAAACACGGTTTGTGCTAGCTCTTTGAAACTTGACACAATAAAGCAGTTTCAAGTTCTATCTCTATGGTTTGTTTGCTGTTGATGTAGCCCTAAGCAGAGACTGCTAAGAATCACTTTCATGGAAAGGGCCTGCCAAGCTTCCAAAAAACTACGAGTTGCCTGAAATCTCAGCACACACTTTTTCACCCAATCTTGATGAAACTTTCAGGTAATGATCAGTACACCAATCCCACTTGGCTCGCCAAATCTCGTTCTTCTAGGTGAAACCGTTCGTTGGCAGTAACCGGTTTCATTTTGAGGTTTCACTCTGTTTTCTCCTATAGGGATACATGTATTTGGAACTCTAAATCAAACACGGTTTGTGCTAGCTCTTTGAAACTTGACACAATAAAGCAGTTTCAAGTTCTATCTCTATGGTTTGTTTGCTGTTGATGTAGCCCTAAGCAGAGACTGGCGAGAATCACTTTCATGGAAAGGGCCTGCCAAGCTTCCAAAAACTACGAGTTGCCTGAAATCTCAGCACACACTTTTTCACCCAATCTTGATGAAACTTTCAGGTAATGATCAGTACACCAATCCCACTTGGCTCGCCAAATCTCGTTCTTCTAGGTGAAACCGTTCGTTGGCAGTAACCGGTTTCATTTTGAGGTTTCACTCTGTTTTCTCCTATAGGGATACATGTATTTGGAACTCTAAATCTAACACGGTTTGTGCTAGCTCTTTGAAACTTGGCACAATAAAGCAGTTTCAAGTTCTATCTCTATGGTTTGTTTGCTGTTGATGTAGCCCTAAGCAAAGACTGGCGAGAATCACTTTCATGGAAAGGGCCTGCCAAGCTTCCAAAAAACTACGAGTTGCCTGAAATCTCAGCACACACTTTTTCACCCAATCTTGATGAAACTTTCAGGTAATAATCAGTACACCAATCACACTTGGCTCGGCAAATCTCGTTCTTCTAGGTGAAACCCTTCGTTGGCAGTAACCGGTTCCATTTTGAGGTTTCACTCTGTTTTCTCCTATAGGGATACATGTATTTGGAACTATAAATCAAACACAGTTTGTGCTAGCTCTTTGAAACTTGACACAATAAAGCAGTTTCAAGATCTATCTCTATGGTTTGTTTGCTGTTGATGTAGCCCTAAGCAGAGACTGGCGAGAATCACTTTCATGGAAAGGGCCTGCCAAGCTTCCAAAAAACTACGAGTTGCCTGAAATCTCAGCACACACTTTTTCACCCAATCTTGATGAAACTTTCAGGTAATGATCAGTACACCAATCCCACTTGGCTCGCCAAATCTCGTTCTTCTAGGTGAAACCGTTTGTTGGCAGTAACTGGTTTCATTTTGAGGTTTCCCTCTGTTTTCTCCTATAGGGATACATGTATTTGGAACTCTAAATCAAACACGGTTTGTGCTAGCTCTTTGAAACTTGACACAATAAAGCAGTTTCAAGTTCTATCTCTATGGTTTGTTTGCTGTTGATGTAGCCCTAAGCAGAGACTGGGGAGAATCACTTTCATGGAAAGGGCCTGCCAAGCTTCCAAAAAACTACGAGTTGCCTGAAATCTCAGCACACACTTTTTCACCCAATCTTGATGAAACTTTCAAGTAATGATCAGTACACCAATCCCACTTGGCTCGCCAAATCTCGTTCTTCTAGGTGAAACCGTTCGTTGGCAGTAACCGGTTTCATTTTGAGGTTTCACTCTGTTTTCTCCTATAGGGATACATGTATTTGGAACTCTAAATCAAACACGGTTTGTGCTAGCTCTTTGAAACTTGACACAATAAAGCAGTTTCAAGTTCTATCTCTATGGTTTGTTTGCTGTTGATGTAGCCCTAAGCAGAGACTGGCGAGAATCACTTTCATGGAAAGGGCCTGCCAAGCTTCCAAAAAACTACGAGTTGCCTGAAATCTCAGCACACACTTTTTCACCCAATCTTGATGAAACTTTCAGGTAATGATCAGTACACCAATCCCACTTGGCTCGCCAAATCTCGTTCTTCTAGGTGAAACCGTTCGTTGGCAGTAACCGGTTTCATTTTGAGGTTTCACTCTGTTTTCTCCTATAGGGATACATGTATTTGGAACTCTAAATCAAACACGGTTTGTGCTAGCTCTTTGAAACTTGACCCAATAAAGCAGTTTCAATTTCTATTTCTATGGTTTGTTTGCTGTTGATGTAGCCCTAAGCAGAGACTGGCGAGAATCACTTTCATGGAAAGGGCCTGCCAAGCTTCCAAAAAACTACGAGTTGCCTGAAATCTCAGCACACACTTTTTCACCCAATCTTGATGAAACTTTCAGGTAATGATCAGTACACCAATCCCACTTGGCTCGCCAAATCTCGTTCTTCTAGGTGAAACCGTTCTTTGGCAGTAACCGGTTTCATTTTGAGGTTTCACTCTGTTTTCTCCTATAGGGATACATGTATTTGGAACTCTAAATCAAACACGGTTTGTGCTAGCTCTTTGAAACTTGACACAATAAAGCAGATTCAAGTTCTATCTCTATGGTTTGTTTGCTGTTGATGTAGCCCTAAGCAGAGACTGGCGAGAATCACTTTCATGGAAAGGGCCTGCCAAGCTTCCAAAAAACTACGAGTTGCCTGAAATCTCAGCACACACTTTTTCACCCAATCTTGATGAAACTTTCAGGTAATGATCAGTACACCAATCCCACTTGGCTCGCCAAATCTCGTTCTTCTAGGTGAAACCGTTCGTTGGCAGTAACCGGTTTCATTTTGAGGTTTCACTCTGTTTTCTCCTATAGGGATACATGTATTTGGAACTCTAAATCAAACACGGTTTGTGCTAGCTCTTTGAAACTTGACCCAATAAAGCAGTTTCAATTTCTATTTCTATGGTTTGTTTGCTGTTGATGTAGCCCTAAGCAGAGACTGGCGAGAATCACTTTCATGGAAAGGGCCTGCCAAGCTTCCAAAAAACTACGAGTTGCCTGAAATCTCAGCACACACTTTTTCACCCAATCTTGATGAAACTTTCAGGTAATGATCAGTACACCAATCCCACTTGGCTCGCCAAATCTCGTTCTTCTAGGTGAAACCGTTCTTTGGCAGTAACCGGTTTCATTTTGAGGTTTCACTCTGTTTTCTCCTATAGGGATACATGTATTTGGAACTCTAAATCAAACACGGTTTGTGCTAGCTCTTTGAAACTTGACACAATAAAGCAGATTCAAGTTCTATCTCTATGGTTTGTTTGCTGTTGATGTAGCCCTAAGCAGAGACTGGCGAGAATCACTTTCATGGAAAGGGCCTGCCAAGCTTCCAAAAAACTACGAGTTGCCTGAAATCTCAGCACACACTTTTTCACCCAATCTTGATGAAACTTTCAGGTAATGATCAGTACACCAATCCCACTTGGCTCGCCAAATCTCGTTCTTCTAGGTGAAACCGTTCGTTGGCAGTAACCGGTTTCATTTTGAGGTTTCACTCTGTTTTCTCCTATAGGGATACATGTATTTGGAACTCTAAATCAAACACGGTTTGTGCTAGCTCTTTGAAACTTGACCCAATAAAGCAGTTTCAATTTCTATTTCTATGGTTTGTTTGCTGTTGATGTAGCCCTAAGCAGAGACTGGCGAGAATCACTTTCATGGAAAGGGCCTGCCAAGCTTCCAAAAAACTACGAGTTGCCTGAAATCTCAGCACACACTTTTTCACCCAATCTTGATGAAACTTTCAGGTAATGATCAGTACACCAATCCCACTTGGCTCGCCAAATCTCGTTCTTCTAGGTGAAACCGTTCGTTGGCAGTAACCGGTTTCATTTTGAGGTTTCACTCTGTTTTCTCCTATAGGGATACATGTATTTGGAACTCTAAATCAAACACGGTTTGTGCTAGCTCTTTGAAACTTGGCACAATAAAGCAGTTTCAAGTTCTATCTCTATGGTTTGTTTGCTGTTGATGTAGCCCTAAGCAGAGACTGGCGAGAATCACTTTCATGGAAAGGGCCTGCCAAGCTTCCAAAAAACTACGAATTGCCTGAAATCTCAGCACACACTTTTTCACCCAATCTTGATGAAACTTTCAGGTAATGATCAGTACACCAATCCCACTTGGCTCGGCAAATCTCGTTCTTCTAGGTGATACCCTTCGTTGGCAGTAACCGGTTCCATTTTGAGGTTTCACTCTGTTTTCTCCTATAGGGATACATGTATTTGGAACTATAAATCAAACACAGTTTGTGCTAGCTCTTTGAAACTTGACACAATAAAGCAGTTTCAAGTTCTATCTCTATGGTTTGTTTGCTGTTGATGTAGCCCTAAGCAGAGACTGGCGAGAATCACTTTCATGGAAAGGGCCTGCCAAGCTTCCAAAAAACTACGAGTTGCCTGAAATCTCAGCACACACTTTTTCACCCAATCTTGATGAAACTTTCAGGTAATGATCAGTACACCAATCCCACTTGGCTCGCCAAATCTCGTTCTTCTAGGTGAAACCGTTTGTTGGCAGTAACCGGTTTCATTTTGAGGTTTCCCTCTGTTTTCTCCTATAGGGATACATGTATTTGGAACTCTAAATCAAACACGGTTTGTGCTAGCTCTTTGAAACTTGACACAATAAAGCAGTTTCAAGTTCTATCTCTATGGTTTGTTTGCTGTTGATGTAGCCCTAAGCAGAGACTGGCGAGAATCACTTTCATGGAAAGGGCCTGCCAAGCTTCCAAAAAACTACGAGTTGCCTGAAATCTCAGCACACACTTTTTCACCCAATCTTGATGAAACTTTCAGGTAATGATCAGTACAGCAATCCCGCTTGGCTCGCCAAATCTCGTTCTTCTAGGTGAAATCGTTCGTTGGCAGTAACCGGTTTCATTTTGAGGTTTCACTCTGTTTTCTCCTATAGGGATACATGTATTTGGAACTCTAAATCAAACACGGTTTGTGCTAGCTCTTTGAAACTTGGCACAATAAAGCAGTCTCAAGTTCTATCTCTATGGTTTGTTTGCTGTTGATGTAGCCCTAAGCAGAGACTGGCGAGAATCACTTTCATGGAAAGGGCCTGCCAAGCTTCCAAAAAACTACGAGTTCCCTGAAATCTCAGCACACACTTTTTCACCCAATCTTGATGAAACTTTCAGGTAATGATCAGTACACCAATCCCACTTGGCTCGCCAAATCTCGTTCTTCTAGGTGAAACCGTTCGTTGGCAGTAACCGGTTTCATTTTGAGGTTTCACTCTGTTTTCTCCTATAGGGATACATGTATTTGGAACTCTAAATCAAACACGGTTTGTGCTAGCTCTTTGAAACTTGGCACAATAAAGCAGTTTCAAGTTCTATCTCTATGGTTTGTTTGCTGTTGATGTAGCCCTAAGCAGAGACTGGCGAGAATCACTTTCATGGAAAGGGCCTGCCAAGCTTCCAAAAAACTACGAATTGCCTGAAATCTCAGCACACACTTTTTCACCCAATCTTGATGAAACTTTCAGGTAATGATCAGTACACCAATCCCACTTGGCTCGGCAAATCTCGTTCTTCTAGGTGATACCCTTCGTTGGCAGTAACCGGTTCCATTTTGAGGTTTCACTCTGTTTTCTCCTATAGGGATACATGTATTTGGAACTATAAATCAAACACAGTTTGTGCTAGCTCTTTTAAACTTGACACAATAAAGCAGTTTCAAGTTCTATCTCTATGGTTTGTTTGCTGTTGATGTAGCCCTAAGCAGAGACTGGCGAGAATCACTTTCATGGAAAGGGCCTGCCAAGTTTCCAAAAAACTACGAGTTGCCTGAAATCTGAGCACACACTTTTTCACCCAATCTTGATGAAACTTTCAGGTAATGATCAGTACACCAATCCCACTTGGCTCGCCAAATCTCGTTCTTCTAGGTGAAACCGTTTGTTGGCAGTAACCGGTTTCATTTTGAGGTTTCACTCTGTTTTCTCCTATAGGGATACATGTATTTGGAACTCTAAATCAAACACGGTTTGTGCTAGCTCGTTGAAACTTGGCACAATAAAGCAGTTTCAAGTTCTATCTCCATGGTTTGTTTGCTGTTGATGTAGCCCTAAGCAGAGACTGGCGAGAATCACTTTCATGGAAAGGGCCTGCCAAGCTTCCAAAAAACTACGAGTTGCCTGAAATCTCAGCACACGCTTTTTCACCCAATCTTGATGAAACTTTCAGGTAATGATCAGTACACCAATCCCACTTGGCTCGCCAAATCTCGTTCTTCTAGGTGAAACCGTTCGTTGGCAGTAACCGGTTTCATTTTGAGGTTTCACTCTGTTTTCTCCTATAGGGATACATGTATTTGGAACTCTAAATCAAACACGGTTTGTGCTAGCTCGTTGAAACTTGGCACAATAAAGCAGTTTCAAGTTCTATCTCCATGGTTTGTTTGCTGTTGATGTAGCCCTAAGCAGAGACTGGCGAGAATCACTTTCATGGAAAGGGCCTGCCAAGCTTCCAAAAAACTACGAGTTGCCTGAAATCTCAGCACACACTTTTTCACCCAATCTTGATGAAACTTTCAGGTAATGATCAGTACACCAATCCCACTTGGCTCGCCAAATCTCGTTCTTCTAGGTGAAACCGTTCGTTGGCAGTAACCGGTTTCATTTTGAGGTTTCACTGTGTTTTCTCCTATAGGGATACATGTATTTGGAACTCTAAATCAAACACGGTTTGTGCTAGCTCTTTGAAACTTGACACAATAAAGCAGTTTCAAGTTCTATCTCCATGGTTTGTTTGCTGTTGATGGTAGCCCTAAGCAGAGACTGGCGAGAATCACTTTCATGGAAAGGGCCTGCCAAGCTTCCAAAAAACTACGAGTTGCCTGAAATCTCAGCACACACTTTTTCACCCAATCTTGATGAAACTTTCAGGTAATGATCAGTACACCAATCCCACTTGGCTCGCCAAATCTCGTTCTTCTAGGTGAAACCGTTCGTTGGCAGTAACCGGTTTCATTTGAGGTTTCACTCTGTTTTCTCCTATAAAGATACATGTATTTGGAACTCTAAATCAAACACGGTTTGTGCTAGCTCGTTGAAACTTGGCACAATAAAGCAGTTTCAAGTTCTATCTCCATGTTTTGTTTGCTGTTGATGTAGCCCTAAGCAGAGACTGGCGAGAATCACTTCCATGGAAAGGGCCTGCCAAGCTTCCAAAAAACTACGAGTTGCCTGAAATCTCAGCACACACTTTTTCACCCAATCTTCATGAAACTTTCAGGTAATGATCAGTACACCAATCCCACTTGGCTCGCCAAATCTCGTTCTTCTAGGTGAAACCGTTCGTTGGCAGTAACCGGTTTCATTTTGAGGTTTCACTCTGTTTTCTCCTATAGGGATACATGTATTTGGAACTCTAAATCAAACACGGTTTGTGCTAGCTCGTTGAAACTTGGCACAATAAAGCAGTTTCAAGTTCTATCTCCATGGTTTGTTTGCTGTTGATGTAGCCCTAAGCAGAGACTGGCGAGAATCACTTTCATGGAAAGGGCCTTCCAAGCTTCCAAAAAACTACGAGTTCCCTGAAATCTCAGCACACACTTTTTCACCCAATCTTGATGAAACTTTCAGGTAATGATCAGTCCACCAATCCCACTTGGCTCGCCAAATCTCGTTCTTCTAGGTGAAACCGTTCGTTGGCAGTAACCGGTTTCATTTTGAGGTTTCACTCTGTTTTCTCCTATAGGGATACATGTATTTGGAACTCTAAATCAAACACGGTTTGTGCTAGCTCTTTGAAACTTGACCCAATAAAGCAGTTTCAAGTTCTATCTCTATGGTTTGTTTGCTGTTGATGTAGCCCTAAGCAGAGACTGGCGAGAATCACTTTCATGGAAAGGGCCTGCCAAGCTTCCAAAAAACTACGAGTTTCCTGAAATCTCAGCACACACTTTTTCACCCAATCTTGATGAAACTTTCAGGTAATGATCAGTACACCAATCCCACTTGGCTCGCCAAATCTCGTTCTTCTAGGTGAAACCGTTCGTTGGCAGTAACCGGTTTCATTTTGAGGTTTCACTCTGTTTTCTCCTATAGGGATACATGTATTTGGAACTCTAAATCAAACACGGTTTGTGCTAGCTCTTTGAAACTTGGCACAATAAAGCAGTTTCAAGTTCTATCTCCATGGTTTGTTTGCTGTTGATGTAGCCCTAAGCAGAGACTGGCGAGAATCACTTTCATGGAAAGGGCCTGCCAAGCTTCCAAAAAACTACGAGTTGCCTGAAATCTCAGCACACACTTTTTCACCCAATCTTGATGAAACTTTCAGGTAATGATCAGTACACCAATCCCACTTGGCTGGCCAAATCTCGTTCTTCTAGGTGAAACCGTTCGTTGGCAGTAACCGGTTTCATTTTGAGGTTTCACTCTGTTTTCTCCTATAGGGATACATGTATTTGGAACTCTAAATCAAACACGGTTTGTGCTAGCTCGTTGAAACTTGGCACAATAAAGCAGTTTCAAGTTCTATCTCCATGGTTTGTTTGCTGTTGATGTAGCCCTAAGCAGAGACTGGCGAGAATCACTTTCATGGAAAGGGCCTTCCAAGCTTCCAAAAAACTACGAGTTGCCTGAAATCTCAGCACACACTTTTTCACCCAATCTTGATGAAACTTTCAGGTAATGATCAGTACACCAATCCCACTTGGCTCGCCAAATCTCGTTCTTCTAGGTGAAACCGTTCGTTGGCAGTAACCGGTTTCATTTTGAGGTTTCACTCTGTTTTCTCCTATAGGGATACATGTATTTGGAACTCTAAATCAAACACGGTTTGTGCTAGCTCTTTGAAACTTGACACAATAAAGCAGTTTCAAGTTCTATCTCCATGGTTTGTTTGCTGTTGATGTAGCCCTAAGCAGAGACTGGCGAGAATCACTTTCATGGAAAGGGCCTGCCAAGCTTCCAAAAAACTACGAGTTGCCTGAAATCTCAGCACACACTTTTTCACCCAATCTTGATGAAACTTTCAGGTAATGATCAGTACACCAATCCCACTTGGCTCGCCAAATCTCGTTCTTCTAGGTGAAACCGTTCGTTGGCAGTAACCGGTTTCATTTTGAGGTTTCACTCTGTTTTCTCCTATAAAGATACATTTATTTGGAACTCTAAATCAAACACGGTTTGTGCTAGCTCGTTGAAATTTGGCACAATAAAGCAGTTTCAAGTTCTATCTCCATGGTTTGTTTGCTGTTGATGTAGCCCTAAGCAGAGACTGGCGAGAATCACTTTCATGGAAAGGGCCTGCCAAGCTTCCAAAAAACTACGAGTTGCCTGAAATCTCAGCACACACTTTTTCACCCAATCTTGATGAAACTTTCAGGTAATGATCAGTCCACCAATCCCACTTGGCTCGCCAAATCTCGTTCTTCTAGGTGAAACCGTTCGTTGGCAGTAACCGGTTTCATTTTGAGGTTTCACTCTGTTTTCTCCTATAGGGATACATGTATTTGGAACTCTAAATCAAACACGGTTTGTGCTGGCTCTTTGAAACTTGACACAATAAAGCAGTTTCAAGTTCTATCTCTATGGTTTGTTTGCTGTTGATGTAGCCCTAAGCAGAGACTGGCAAGAATCACTTTCATGGAAAGGGCCTGCCAAGCTTCCAAAAAACTACGAGTTGCCTGAAATCTCAGCACACACTTTCTCACCCAATCTTGATGAAACTTTCAGGTGATGATCACTCCACCAATCCCACTTGGCTCGCCAAATCTCTTTCTTCTAGGTGAAACCGTTCGTTGGCAGTAACCGGTTTCATTTTGAGGTTTCACTCTGTTTTCTCCTATAGGGATACATGTATTTGGAACTCTAAATCAAACATGGTTTGTGCTAGCTCTTTGAAACTTGACACAATAAAGCAGTTTCAAGTTCTATCACTATGGTTTGTTTGCTGTTGATGTAGCCTTAAGCAGAGACTGGCGAGAATCACTTTCACGGAAAGGGCCTGCCAAGCTTCCAAAAAACTACTAGTGTCCTGAAATCTCAGCACACACTTTCTCACCCAATCTTGATGAAACTTTCAGGTGATGATCAGTACACCAATCCCACTTGGCTCGCCAAATCTCGTTCTTCTAAGTGAAACCGTTCGTTGGCAGTAACCGGTTTTATTTTGAGGTTTCACTCTGTTTTCTCCTATAGGGATACATGTATTTGGAACTCTAAATCAAACACGGTTTGTGCTGGCTCTTTGAAACTTGACACAATAAAGCAGTTTCAAGTTCTATCTCTATGGTTTGTTTGCTGTTGATGTAGCCCTAAGCAGAGACTGGCAAGAATCACTTTCATGGACAGGGCCTGCCAAGCTTCCAAAAAACTGCGAGTTGCCTGAAATCTCAGCACACACTTTTTCACCCAATCTTGATGAAACTTTCAGGTAATGATCAGTCCACCAATCCCACTTGGCTCGCCAAATCTCGTTCTTCTAGGTGAAACCGTTCGTTGGCAGTAACCGGTTTCATTTTGAGGTTTCACTCTGTTTTCTCCTATAGGGATACATGTATTTGGAACTCTAAATCAAACACGGTTTGTGCTAGCTCTTTGAAACTTGACCCAATAAAGCAGTTTCAAGTTCTATCTCTATGGTTTGTTTGCTGTTGATGTAGCCCTAAGCAGAGACTGGCGAGAATCACTTTCATGGAAAGGGCCTGCCAAGCTTCCAAAAAACTACGAGTTTCCTGAAATCTCAGCACACACTTTTTCACCCAATCTTGATGAAACTTTCAGGTAATGATCAGTACACCAATCCCACTTGGCTCGCCAAATCTCGTTCTTCTAGGTGAAACCGTTCGTTGGCAGTAACCGGTTTCATTTTGAGGTTTCACTCTGTTTTCTCCTATAGGGATACATGTATTTGGAACTCTAAATCAAACACGGTTTGTGCTAGCTCTTTGAAACTTGGCACAATAAAGCAGTTTCAAGTTCTATCTCCATGGTTTGTTTGCTGTTGATGTAGCCCTAAGCAGAGACTGGCGAGAATCACTTTCATGGAAAGGGCCTGCCAAGCTTCCAAAAAACTACGAGTTGCCTGAAATCTCAGCACACACTTTTTCACCCAATCTTGATGAAACTTTCAGGTAATGATCAGTACACCAATCCCACTTGGCTCGCCAAATCTCGTTCTTCTAGGTGAAACCGTTCGTTGGCAGTAACCGGTTTCATTTTGAGGTTTCACTCTGTTTTCTCCTATAGGGATACATGTATTTGGAACTCTAAATCAAACACGGTTTGTGCTAGCTCTTTGAAACTTGACCCAATAAAGCAGTTTCAAGTTCTATCTCTATGGTTTGTTTGCTGTTGATGTAGCCCTTATCAGAGACTGGCGAGAATCACTTTCATGGAAAGGGCCTGCCAAGCTTCCAAAAAACTACGAGTTGCCTGAAATCTCAGCACACACTTTTTCACCCAATCTTGATGAAACTTTCAGGTAATGATCAGTACACCAATCCCACTTGGCTCGCCAAATCTCGTTCTTCTAGGTGAAACCGTTCGTTGGCAGTAACCGGTTTCATTTTGAGGTTTCACTCTGTTTTCTCCTATAGGGATACATGTATTTGGAACTCTAAATCAAACACGGTTTGTGCTAGCTCTTTGAAACTTGGCACAATAAAGCAGTTTCAAGTTCTATCTCCATGGTTTGTTTGCTGTTGATGTAGCCCTAAGCAGAGACTGGCGAGAATCACTTTCATGGAAAGGGCCTGCCAAGCTTCCAAAAAACTACGAGTTGCCTGAAATCTCAGCACACACTTTTTCACCCAATCTTGATGAAACTTTCAGGTAATGATCAGTACACCAATCCCACTTGGCTCGCCAAATCTCGTTCTTCTAGGTGAAACCGTTCGTTGGCAGTAACCGGTTTCATTTTGAGGTTTCACTCTGTTTTCTCCTATAGGGATACATGTATTTGGAACTCTAAATGAAACACGGTTTGTGCTAGCTCGTTGAAACTTGGCACAATAAAGCAGTTTCAAGTTCTATCTCCATTGTTTGTTTGCTGTTGATGTAGCCCTAAGCAGAGACTGGCGAGAATCACTTTCATGGAAAGGGCCTGCCAAGCTTCCAAAAAACTACGAGTTGCCTGAAATCTCAGCACACACTTTTTCACCCAATCTTGATGAAACTTTCAGGTAATGTTCAGTACACCAATCCCACTTGGCTCGCCAAATCTCGTTCTTCTAGGTGAAACCGTTCGTTGGCAGTAACCGGTTTCATTTTGAGGTTTCACTCTGTTTTCTCCTATAGGGATACATGTATTTGGAACTCTAAATCAAACACGGTTTGTGCTAGCTCTTTGAAACTTGACACAATAAAGCAGTTTCAAGTTCTATCTCCATGGTTTGTTTGCTGTTGATGTAGCCCTAAGCAGAGACTGGCGAGAATCACTTTCATGGAAAGGGCCTGCCAAGCTTCCAAAAAACTACGAGTTGCCTGAAATCTCAGCACACACTTTTTCACCCAATCTTGATGAAACTTTCAGGTAATGATCAGTACACCAATCCCACTTGGCTCGCCAAATCTCGTTCTTCTAGGTGAAACCGTTCGTTGGCAGTAACCGGTTTCATTTTGAGGTTTCACTCTGTTTTCTTTTATAGGGATACATGTATTTGGAACTCTAAATCAAACACGGTTTGTGCTAGCTCTTTGAAACTTGGCACAATAAAGCAGTTTCAAGTTCTATCTCCATGGTTGTTTGCTGTTGATGTAGCCCTAAGCAGAGACTGGCGAGAATCACTTTCATGGAAAGGGCCTGCCAAGCTTCCAAAAAACTACGAGTTGCCTGAAATCTCAGCACACACTTTTTCACCCAATCTTGATGAAACTTTCAGGTAATGATCAGTACACCAATCCCACTAGGCTCGCCAAATCTCGTTCTTCTAGGTGAAACCGTTCGTTGGCAGTAACCGGTTTCATTTTGAGGTTTCACTCTGTTTTCTCCTATAAAGATACATGTATTTGGAACTCTAAATCAAACACGGTTTGTGCTAGCTCGTTGAAACTTGGCACAATAAAGCAGTTTCAAGTTCTATCTCCATGGTTTGTTTGCTGTTGATGTAGCCCTAAGCAGAGACTGGCGAGAATCACTTTCATGGAAAGGGCCTTCCAAGCTTCCAAAAAACTACGAGTTGCCTGAAATCTCAGCACACACTTTTTCACCCAATCTTGATGAAACTTTCAGGTAATGATCAGTACACCAACCCCACTTGGCTCGACAAATCTCGTTCTTCTAGGTGAAACCGTTCGTTGGCAGTAACCGGTTTCATTTTGAGGTTTCACTCTGTTTTCTCCTATAGGGATACATGTATTTGGAACTCTAAATCAAACACGGTTTGTGCTAGCTCTTTGAAACTTGACACAATAAAGCAGTTTCAAGTTCTATCTCCATGGTTTGTTTGCTGTTGATGTAGCCCTAAGCAGAGACTGGCGAGAATCACTTTCATGGAAAGGGCCTGCCAAGCTTCCAAAAAACTACGAGTTTCCTGAAATCTCAGCACACAGTTTTT
>NW_027522195.1:0-28106 GCF_052094955.1 Ictidomys tridecemlineatus | reverse complement strand
AGCAGAGGTTGGAGACTGGGGTTCACGAGGACTGTTACAGAGAGCAGAGTTTGGAGACTGGGTTTCAGAAGGATCTTACAGAGAGCAGAGGTTGGAGACTGAGGTGCACAAGCACTGTTACAAAGAGTAGAATTTGGAGACTGATGTGCAGAAGGATCGTTACAGAGAGCAGAGCTTGGAGACTGAGGTGCAGAAGGATTGATACAGAGAGCAGAGGTTGGAGACTGGGGTGCAGAAGGACTATTGCAGAGAGCAGAGGATTTAGACTGGCGTGTAGAACGACTGTAGCAGGGAGCAGAGGTTGGAGACTAAGGTGCAGAAGGACAGTTACACAGAACAGTGTTAGGAGACTCGGGTGCAGAAGGACCCTTACAGAGAGCAGTGGTTGGAGACTGCAGTACAGAAGGACTGTTATAGAGAACGGAGGTTGGAGACTGGGGTGCAGAAAGAACTTTGAAGGGAGCAGAGGTTGGAGACTGGAGTGCAGAAGGATCTTACAGTGAGAAGAGTTTGGAGTCTGAGATGAAGAAGGACTGTGGGAGAGAGCAGACGTTGGAGACTGGGGTGCAGAAGGATTATTGCAGAGAGCAGAGGTTGGAGTCTGGGGTGCAGAAGGACTGTTGCAGAGAGCAGAGGTTGGAGACTGGGTTGTACAAGTTTTTTTCAGAGAGCATAGTTTGGAGAATGTGGTGCAGAAGGACTTTTACAGAGAGCAGAGGTTGGAGACTGGGGTGCACAAGCATCGTTGCAGAGAGTAGCTGTTTGAGACTGGGGTGAAGAATTCCTCTTACAGAGAGCAGTGTTTGGAGACTGGGGTGCAGAAGGCCTGTTACAGAGAGCAGGGATTGGAGACTGGGGTGCAGAATGTGTTTCAGTGAGCAGAGTTTGTGGACTAAGTTTAAAAGGGTCTTACAGAAAGCAGAGGTTGGAGACTGATGTACAGAAGGACTTTTACAGAGAGTAGAGTTTGAAGACTGGGGTGCAGAAGGATTGTTGCAGACAGCAGAGTTTTCAGACTGAGGTACAGAAGAACTTTTGCAGAGAGCAGATGTTGGAGACTGGGATTCACAAGGACTGTAGCAGCGAGCAGAGTTTTTAGACTGGGGTGCCAAAGGATCTTTGCAAAGAGCAGAGGTTGGAGACTGAAGTGCAGAAGGATCGTTGTGGAGAGCAGAGGTTTGAGACTGTTGTGCAGAAGGATCATTAATGAGAGCAGAGTTTGGAACCTGGGGTGCAGAAGGATTGATACAGCGAGCAGAGGATGGAGACTGGGGTGCAGAAAGATTATTGCAGAGAGCAGAGGTTTTAGACTGCCATGTAGAAAGACTGTTGCAGAGAGTAGAGAAAGGAGATTGGGGTGTAGAAGGACTGTAGCAGAGAGCAGAGGTTAAAGACTAAGGTGCAGAAGGACAGTTACACAGAACAGAGTTTGGAAACTCGCGTGCAGAAGGACCCCTACAGAGAGCAGTGGTTGGAGACTGCAGTACAGAAGGACTGTTACAGAGAACAGAGGTTGGAGACTGGTGTGAAGAAGAAATGTTGCAGAGAGTAGATGTTGGAGACTGTGGCGCAGAAAGACTGATGCAGAGAACAGAGGTTGGAGACTGGGGTGCAGAAGGAACATTGAAGAGAGCAGAGGTTGAAGACTGGGGTGCAGAAGGATCTTACAGTGAGAAGAGTTTGGAGTCTGGAATGCAGAAGGACTGTGGCAGAGAGCATACGTTGGTGACTGGGGTGCAGAAAGATTACTGCAGAGAGCAGTGGTTGGAGACTGGGGTGCAGAAGGACTGTTGCAGAGAGCAGAGGTTGGAGACTGAGGTGCAGAAGGACTGTTACAGAGAGCAGATTTTGGAGACTGTGGTGCAGGACTCATACAGAAAACAGATGTTGGAGACTGGGTACAGAATGATTGTTGCAGATAGCAGAGGTTGGAGACTGGGTTGCAGGAAGACTGTTCCATAGAGCAGAGGTTGGAGACTTAGTTGCAGAAGGACTGTTACAGAGAGCAGAGGTTGGACACTGTGGTGCAGAAAGACTGATACAGTAAGCAGTGTTTGGAGACTGGGGTGCCCAAGGACTGTTACAGAGAGCAGAGTTTGGAGCCTGGGGTGCAGAAGGACTGTTGCAGAATAAAGAGGTTGGAGACTGGGGTGCAGAAGGATCGTGGCAGAGAGCAGAGTATTCAGACTGAGGTGCAGAAGGACTAATGTAGAGAGCAGATGTTGGAGACTGGGGTGCATAATAACTGTTGCAGAGAGCAGAGGTTGGAGACTGAGGTGCAGAAGGACTGTTACAGAGAGCAGATTTTGGAGACTGTGGTGCAGGACTCATACAGAAAACAGATGTTGGAGACTGGGGTACAGAATAATTGTTGCAGATAGCAGAGGCAGGAGACTGGGTTGCAGGAAGACTGTTCCATAGATCAGAGGTTGGAGACTTAGTTGCAGAAGGACTGTTACAGAGAGCAGAGGTTGGACACTGTGGTGCAGAAAGACTGATACAGTAAGCAGTGTTTGGAGACTGGGGTGCCCAAGGACTGTTACAGAGAGCAGAGTTTGGAGCCTGGGGTGCAGAAGGACTGTTGCAGAATAAAGAGGTTGGAGACTGGGGTGCAGAAGGATCGTGGAAGAGAGCAGAGTATTCAGACTGAGGTGCAGAAGGACTAATGTAGAGAGCAGATGTTGGAGACTGGGGTGCATAATGACTGTTGCAGAGAGCAGAGGTTGGAGACTTCTGTGCAGATGGAATGTTGCAGAGAGTAGATGTTGGAGACTATGTGCAGAAAGCCTGTTAAAGAGAGCAAAGTTTGGAGAAGGGGTGCAGAATGACTGTTACAGAGAGCAGAGATTGGAGATTGGTTTGCAAAAGGATTTTACAGAGAGTAGAGTTTGGAGACTGAGATGCAGAAGGACTGTTACAGAATGTTGAGTTTGAAGACTGAGATGCAGAAGGACAATTTCAGATAGCATAGGTTGAAGACTGAGGTGCAGAAGGACTGTTAAATACAGCAGCGGTTGGAGACTGAGGTGCAGAAGGACTGATACAGAAAGCAGAGATTTGAGACTGGGGTGCTGAAGGACCATTATAGAGAGCAGAGTTTGGAGACTGCGGTGCAGAAGAACTGTTACAGAGAGAATAGTTTGGAGACTGGGGTGCAGAAGAACTATTGCAGGGAACAGAGGTTGGAGACTGAGATGCCGAAGGACCTTTATAGATAGCAGAGGTTGGAGACTAGGGTGCAGAAGAATCTTACAGAGAGTGGAGGCTGGAGACTGGAGTGCAGAAGGATTGTTGCAGAGAGCAGAGGCTGGAGACTTGGTTGCAGAAGGACTGTTGCAGAGAGGAGAGGATAGAGACTGAGGTGCAGAAGTACTGTTACAGAGAGCAGAGGTTGCAGACTGAGTTGCAGAAGGACCCTTACAGAGGGCATAGTTTGGAGACTGTGGTGCAAAACGACTGATACAGAAAGCAGAGGTTGGATACTGGGGTGCATAAAGACCCTTATAGAGAACAGAGTTTGGAGACTGCGGTACAGAAGGACTGGTACAGAGAGCAAAGATTGGGTTCTGGTGTGCAGATGAACTGATGTAGAGAACAGACGTTGGAGATTGGGGTCCAGAAGGATCGTTGGGTCAAGCAGAGTATAAAGACTGGGGTATAGAAGGACTGTTGCAAAGAGCAGAGTTTGAAGACTGGGGTGTAGAAAGACTGTTGCAGAGAGCAGACGTTTGGAGACCGGGGTGCAGTAAAATTGTTTGGGCGAGCAGAGTATGGAGACTTGGGTGTAGAAGGACTGTTGCAGAGAGCAGAGGTTTGAGACTGGGGTGTCTAAGGACTGTTTCACAGAGCAGATATTTGAGACTTGGGTGCAGAAGGACGGTTGCATAGAGCAGAGTTTGGAGACTGATGTACAGAAGAGCTGTAACAGACAGTGGAGGTTGGAGACTGGGGTGAAGATAGACTATTGCAGAGAGCAGAGTTTTCAGACTGAGGTACAGAAGAACTGTTGCAAAGAGCAGATGTTGGAGACTGGGGTTCATAAGGACTTTTGCAGCGAGCAGAGTTTTGAGACTGGAGTGCCAAAGATCTTTGTAGAGAGCAGAGGTTGGAGACTGAGGTGCAGAAGGATCGTTGCGGAGAGGTTCGAGACTGGGGTGCAGAAGGACCATTACAGAGAGCAGAGGTTAAAGACTGGGGTGCAGAAGAACTGTTACAGAGAGCAGACATTAGAGATTGGGTTTCAGAAGGATCTTACAGAGAAAAGCGTTTGGAGACTGAGGTGCAGAAGGACTTTTACAGAGAACAGAGGTTGGAGACTGTGGTACAGAAGGACTGTTATAGAGAGCAGAGGTTGGAGTCTGGGGTGCATCAGAACTGATGTAGAGAACAGAGTTTGGAGACTGGGGTGCAGAAGGATCGTTGGGGCCATCAGAGTATGGAGACTGGGGTGTAGGAGGACTGTTGCAGAGAGCAGTGATTGGAGACTGAGGTACAGAAGGACTGTTACAGAGAGCAGAGGTTGGAGACTGGGGTGCAGATGGATTATTGCAGAGAGCAGAGTTTTCAGACTGAGGTACAGTAGAACTGTTGCAGACTGGGGTTAACTAAAACTGTTGCAACTAGCAGAGTTTTCAGACTGGGGTTCAGAGGGATCGTTGCAGAAAGCAGAGGTTCGAGACTGAGGTACAGAAGGATCGTTGCAGAGAGCAGAGGTTTGAGATTGGGTGCAGAAGGACTTTTACAGAGAGCACAGGTTGGCACTGGGGTGGAGAAGGAATGTTGCAAGAGCAGAAGTTGGAGATTTGTTTGCAGAAGGACTGTTGCAGAAAGCACATTTTGGAGACTGAGGTGCAGAAGGACTTTTTCAGAGAGCAGAGGTTAAAGACTGGGGTGCAGAAGGATCGTTACTGAAAGCAGAGGTTGGAGACTGGGGTGCAGACGGACTTTTACAGAGAGCAATGGTTTGATACTGGGGTGTAGAAGGAATTTTGCAGAGAGCAGAGGTTGGAGACTGAGGTGCAGAAGGACTGTTGCTTAAAGCAGATGTTGGCTATTGAGATGCTGAAGGACATTTACAGAGAGCAGAGTTTGGAGACTGGGGTGCAGAAGAATTATTGCAGAGAGCAGAGGTTGGAGACTGAGGTGCAGAAGGACTGTTGCTTGAAGCAAACGTTGGCGATTGAGATGTTGTAGGACATTTACAGAGAGCAGAGTTTGGAGACTGGGATGCAGAAGGATTATTGCAGAGAGCAGAGTTTTCAGACTGAGGTACAGAAGAAATTTTGCAGAGAGCAGATGTTGTAGACTTGATTGTAAAAGGACTGTTGCAGCGAACAGAGTTTGAAGACTGGGGTGCAGAAAAATCATTGCAGAGAGCAGATGTTGGAGACTGGCGTGCAGATGGACTGATAAAGAGAGCAGAGGTTGGAGACTAGGGTGCAGAAGGCCTCTTACAGAGAGCAGAGTTTGGAGGCTGGGGTGATTAAGGACTGTTACAGAGAGAATAGTTTGGAGACTGGGTTGCAGAAGGATCTTACAGAGAACAGACATTGGAGACTGAGGTGAAAAAGCACTGTTACGAAGAGTAGAGGTTGGAGACTGAGGTGCAGAAGGACTTTTGCTGAGAGCAGAGGTTGGAGACTGAGGTGCAGAAGGACTGTTGCAGAGAGTAGAGGTTTTAGACTGCGATGTAGAAAAACTTTTGCAGAGAGAAGAGTTTGGAAACTTAGGTGCAGAAGGACTGTTATAGAGAGCAGAGTTTGGAGACTGGGGTGCAGAAATACTAATACAGAAAGCAGATATTGGAGTCGGGGGTACAGAAAGACCGTTACAGAGAGCAGAGTTTGGATTCTGAAGTACAGGAGAACTGTTACAGAGAGCAGAGGTTGGTGACGGGGGTGCAGAAGGACTGTAAAAGAGAGCAGATGTTGGTAACGAGGGTCCCGAAGGACTGTTGCAGAGATCAGAGGTTGGTGACAGCGGTGCAGAAGAGTCTTATAGAGAGCAGAATTTGTAGACTGAGGTGCAGAAAAACTGTTCTGGAGATCAGAGGTTGGAGACTGGGGTGCAGTAGGATCATTGCAGATCGCAGAGTTTAAATACTGGGGTGCAGAAGGATCGTTGCAGAGAGCAGAGTTTGGAGACTGGGGTGCAAAAGGCCTGCTACAGAGAGCAGATTTGTAGACTGGCGTACAGAAGGCCTGTTACAGAGAGGAGAGGTTGGAGACTGGGGTGCAGAAGGACAGTTACAGAGAGAAGAGTGTTAACTGGGTTGCTGAAGGATCTTACAGAGAGCAAAGGTTGGAGACTAACGTGCAGGTGGACTGTTACAGAGAGCATTGGTTGAAAACTGGGGTGCAGAAGGATCGTGGAGAGCAGAGGTTTCAGACTGAGGTGCAGAAGTACTGTTACAGAGTACCGAGGTTGGAGATTGAGGTGTAGAAGGACTGATACCGAGAGCATAGTTTGGAGACTGAGGTGCAGAAGGACTGTTACAGAAAGCAGAGGTTGGTAATTGGGGTGCAGATGGACCGTTACAGAGAGCAGAGGTTGGAGACTGTTGTGCAGTCTTTAACAGTCATGTTAAAGAGTGCAGAGTTTAAAGTCTTTTTTGCAGAAGAATGAAACAGAGGGCAGAGTTCAAAGACTGAGGTGCAGAAGGACTTTTACAGAGAGCAGAGGTAAGAGACTGGGGTGCAGAAGGGTCGCTGAATAGAGCAGAATTTTCAGACTGAGGTGCAGGATGACTGTGGCAGAGAGCAGATGTTGGAGACTGGAGTGCACAAGGAATGTTGCAGAGAGAAGATGTTGGTAACTAGGGTCCAGAAGAACTGTTTTAGAAAGCAGAGTTTGGAGACTGAGTTGCAGAAAGACTCTGCAGAGATCAGAGGTTGGAGACTGAGATGCAGAAGGACTCTTACAGAGAGCAGAGTTTGGAGACTGGGGTACAGAAAGACTGATACAGAAAGCAGAGATTGGAGTGTGGGGTGGAGAAAGACCGATACAGAGAGTAGAGTTTTGATACTGCCATACAGGAGGACTGTTACAGAGAGCAGATGTTGAAGACTGGAGTGCAGAAGTACTGTAGGAGAGAGCAGATGTTGGTAACTAGGGTGCAGAAGGACTGTTGCAGAGAGCAGAGTTTGGAGACTGGTGTGCAGAATGAATCTTGCAGAGAGCAGAGGTTGGATACTGGGGTGCAGAAGGACTGTTACATGGAGAAGAGGTTGGAGACAGGGGTGCAGAAGAATCTTACAGAGAGCAGAATTTGGAGACTGAGGTGCAGAAGGACTTTTGCAGGGATCAGAGGTTGGAGACTGAGGTGCAGTAGGATCATTGCAGAGAGCAATGGTTGGAGACTGGGGTGCAGAATGATCGTTACAGAGAGCATAGGATGGAAACTGGGGTGCAGAAGGCCTGCTATAGAGAGCAGAGTTTTGAGACTGGCGTGCAGAAGGCCTGTTACAGAGAGTAGAGGTTGGAGATTGGGGTGCAGAAGGACTGTTACAGAGAGCAGAGTTTGGAAATTGGGCTTCAGAAGGATCCTTACAGAGAGCAGAGGTTGGAGACTGCCGTATAGAAGAAGTGTTACAGAGAGCAGAGACTGGGTTGCTGAAAGATCTTACATAGAGCAGAGGTTCCAGACTGACGTGTAACTTCACTGTTACAGACTGCATTGGTTGAAGACTGGGTGCAAAAGGATCCTGCACAGAGCAGCTGTTTCAGACTGAGGTGCAGAAGGAATGTTACAGAGAACAGAGGTTGGAGACTGAGATGTAGAATGAGTGTTACAGAGAGCAGAGCTTGGAGACTCAGGTGCAGAAGGACTGTTACAGGAAGCAGAGTTTGGAAATTGGGTTGCAGAAGGACTTTTACAGAGAGCAGAGGTTGGAGACTGCGATATAGGATTGTTATCGAGAGCAGATGTTGGAGAATGGGGTGCAGAAGGACTCTTACATAGAGCACAGGTTGGAGACTGAGGTGCAGAAGGATAGATACAGAGAACAGAGGTTGGAGACTGGGGTTCAGACATACTGATACAGAAAGCAGAGTTTGGAGACTGGGGTGTAGAAGGACCATTATGAAGAGCAGAGGTTAGAGACTGTGGTACAGAAGGACTGTTACAAAGAGCAAATCTCAGAGACTGGGGAGCAGAAGGACTGTTGCAGAGGACAGAGGTTGAAGACTGGGTTGGAGAAGGAATGTTACAGAGAGCAGAGTTTGTAAACTGCAGTGCAGAAGGATCTTACAGAGAGCAGAGTTTGAGGACTGTGGTGCAGAGGGACTGTTGTAGAGAGAAGACGTTAGAGATTGGGTTCCAGAATGATCATTGCAGAGAGCAGAGTTTGGAGACTGGGGTTAAGAAAGGACTGTTACAGAGAGCAGAGTTTGGAGACTGGGGTGCGGAAGTACTGTTGCAGAGAGCAGATGTTGGAGACTGGGGTGGAGAAGAATCATTGCAGAGAGAAGAGGTTGGAGACTGTTGTTCAGAAGGACTGTTACAGAGTGCAGAGTTTAAATACTTGGTTGCACAATGATCTTACAGAGAGCAGATTTGGGAGACTGAGGTAAAGAAGGACTTTTAGGAGAGCAGAGGTAGGACACTGGGGTGCAGAACGACTGTTACAGAGAGCAGTAATTGGATGCAGGTTTGCAGAAGCATCTTACAGAGAGGAGAATTAGGAGACTGAGGTGCAGAAGGATTGTTGTAAGGATCAGAGGTTCGAGAGTGGGGTGAAGTTTTATTATTGCAGAGAGCTGATGTTGGAGACTGAGGTGCAGAAGGATCGTTGCAGAGAGCAGATTTTGGAGACTGGTGTCCAGCAGGCCTGCTAAAGAGAGAAGAGTTTGGAGGCTGACGTGCAGAAGGCCTGTTACAAGAGATGTTTGAGACTGAGGTGTAGGTGGACTGTTACAGAGAGGAGTGGTTGGAGACTGGGGTGCAGAAGGACTGTTACAGAGACAAGAGTTTGGAGACTGAGGTGCAGAAGGATTGTTACAGAAAGCAAAGGTTGGAAATTGGGGTGCAGAAGGACCGTTATTGAGACAAGAGTTTGTAGACTGTGGTATAGAAAAACTGTTACAGAGAGAAGAGGTTGGAGACTGGGGTGCAGAAGGAATGTTACAGAGAGCACAAGTTGGAGACTGAGGTGCAGAGGATAGATACAGAGAGCAGAGGTTTGAGACTGAGTTTCAGAAGGACTGATACAGAAAGCAGAGTTTGAAGATTGGGGTGCTTAGGGACCATTACGGAGAGTAGAGGTTGGAGACTGGGGAGAAGAAGGACTGTTGCAGAGGACAGAGTTTGGAGACTGGGGTGCCGCAGGACACTTGCAGAAAGCAGAGGTTAAAGACTGGGGTGGAGATGGAATGTTACAGAGAGCAGAGTTTGGAAACTGGAGTGCAGAAGGATCTTACAGAGAGCAGAGTTTGGAGACTGTTGTACAGAAGGATTGTTACAGAGAGTGGAGGTTAGAGACTGGGGTCCAGAAGGATCGTTGCAGAGAGCAGAGTTTGGAGACTGGGGTGCAGAAGGACTGTTGCAGAGAGCAGAGGTTTGAGTCTTGGGTGCAGAAGGACTTTTGTAGAGAGCAGAGTTTTGAGACTAGAGTGCAGAAGGAGGGTTGCAGAGAGCAGAGTTTGGAGACTGTGGTGCAGAAGGACTGTTACAGGAAGCAGAGGTTGGAGACTGTGGTGCTGAAGGACTGTTGTAGAGAGCAAACTTAGGAGACTGGTGTTCAGATTGATCTTAAAGAGAGCAGAATTTGGAGACTGAGGTGCAGAAGGACTGTTGCAGAGATCAGAAGTTGGACACTCGGGTGCAGTAGGATCATTTCAGAGAGCAGTGGTTGGAGACTGCGGTGTAGAAAGATCTTTGGAGAGAGCAGTTTTTGAAGACTGGGGTGCAGAAAGCCTGCTACAGAGAGCAGAGTTTAGAGACTGAGGTGCAGAAGGACTGTTAGAGAAAGGAGAGGTTGGGAATTTGGGTGCAGAAGAACCGTTACAGATACCAGAGTTTGGAGACTTAATATAGAAAAACTGTTACAGAGTGTAGAGTTTGGAGACTGTGGTTCAGAAGGACTGTTGCAGAGAGCAGAGGATGGAGACTGGGGTCTAGAACGATCTTGCAGAGAGGAGAATTTGGAGACTGGTGTGCAGAAGGACTGTTACAGAGAGCAGAGGTTGGATACTTGGGTTCAGATGGATCTTACAGAGAGCAGAGTTTGGAGACTGGGGTTCAAATTGACTGTTGCAGAGAGTAGAGCTTGGAGACTGGAGTGCAGAAGGACTCTTACCATGATCAGAGTTTGGAGACTGGGATGCAGAAGGATCTTACAGAGAGCAGAGGTTTGAGACTGGGGTGCAGATGAACTGTTGCAAGGAACAGAGTTTTGACACTGGGGTGCAGAAGGATCATTGCAGAGAGAAGGGGTTGGAGACTGGGATGCAGAAGGCCTGTTACAGAGAGCAGAGTTTGGAGACTGGGGTGCAGAAGGCCTGTTACAGACAACAGAGTTTGGAGACTGGGGTTCAGAAAAACCATTACAGAGAGCAGAGGTTGGAGACTGCAGTAAAGAAGGACTGTTACACAGAGCAGAGTTTGGAGACTGGGGAGCAGAAAGACTTTTGTAGAGAACAGAGGTTAAAGACTGGGGTGCTACAGGATCGTTGCAGAAAGAAGAGGTTGGAGATTGGGATGAAAACGAAATGTTGTAGAGAACAAAGTGTGGAAACTGGTGTGCAGAAGGATCTAAAAGAGAGCAGAGTTTGGAAACTGGGGTGCAGAAGGAGTGTTGCTGAGAGCAGACTTTGGAGACAGAGGTGCAGAAATATCGTTGCAGAGAGCAGAGCTTAGAGACTGAGGTGCAGAAGATTGTTGCAGAGAGCAGAAGTTGGAGACTGAGGTTCAGAAGGACTTTTATAGAGAGTAGAGGTTGTAAATATCGGTTCAAAAGGTCTGATACAGAGAGCAGAGGTTGGAGACTGGGGTGCAGAAGGAATGTTACAGAGAGCAGAGTTTGGAGACAGGGTTACAGAAGGATCTTAATGAGAGCAGAGTTTGAAGACTGAGGTGAAGCAGGACTTTTACAGAGAGCAGAGTTTCGAGACTGGGGTGCAGAAGGATCAATGCATAGCACAGAGTTTTCAGACTTAGGTGAAGAAGGACTGTTGTAGAGAGCAGTTGTTGGAGTCTCGGGTGCAGAACGACTTTTGCAGAGAGCAGATATTGGAGACTGGGGTGCAGAAGGACTTTTGCAGAGAGCAAAGGTTGGAGACTGGAGTGCAGAAGAATCATTGTAGCGAGTAGAGTTTTGAGACCAGCGTGCAAAAGGACTGTTACAAGAACAGAGGATGGACAAGGGGTGCAGAAGGACTGTTACAGAGGGCAGAGTTTACAGACTGGGTTGCAGAAGGATCTTAAAGAGAGCAGGTGTTGGAGAATGAGGTGCAGAAGTACTGTTACAGATAGTAGAGTTTAGAGACTAAGGTGCAAAGGACTGTTGCAGATAGCAGAGGTTGGAGACTGGAGAGTAGAAGGACTGTTCCAGGGACAAGTTTGAGACAGCGGTTCTGAAGGACTGTTACAGAGAGCAGAGTTTGAAGACTGAGATGCAGAAGGACTGTTACAGAGAGTAGAGATTGAAGACTGAGTTACAGAAGGATTGTTACAGAGAGCAGAGGTTGAAGACTGGGGTGCAGAAGGACTGTTGCAGATAAAAGAGGTTGGATACTCGGGTGTAGAAGGACTTTTGCAGGCAGCAGAGGTTGGAGACTGGGGAGCAGAAAGACTTTTGCAGAGACCAGAGTTTGGAGACTGAGTTACAGAAGGACTGTTACAGAGAGCACAGGTTGGAGACTGGGGAGCAGAAAGACTTTTGCAGAGACCAGAGTTTGGAGACTGGGTTGCAGAAGGATTGTTACAGAGAGTAGAGGTTTTAGACTGGTGTGCAGAAAGACTATTGCAGAGAGGGGACGTTGAAGACTGGTGTGCAGAAGGATCTTTGCAGACAGCAGTGGTTGAGACTGGGGTGCAGAAGGACTGTAACAGAGTAGAATTTCGAGACTGAGGTTCAGAAGGATCGATGCAGAGAGCTGAGTTTGGAGAATGAGGTGCAAAAGGACTGTTGCATAGAGCAGAGGTTGGAGACTGAGTTGCAAGAGGACTGTTACAGAGATTAGAGGTGGGAGATTTGGGTGCAAAAGGCCTGTTACGTAGAGCAGAGATTGGAGACTAGGGTACAGAAGGATCGTTGTAGAGAGGAAAATTTTGAGACTGGGGTGCAGTAGGATTGATATAAAGAACAGAGTTTGGAGACTGGGGTGAAGAAGGTCCGTTACAGAGAGCAGAGTTTGGACAAGGGGTTCAGAAGTACATTTCCAGAGAGTAGTTTTTGAAGACTGAGGTGCAGAAGGATCATTGCAGAGAGCAGAGGTTGGAGACTGGGTTACAGAAGGACTGTTACAGAGGCAGAGGTTGAAGATTAGGTAGAGAAGGTCTGTTGCAGAGAGAAAATGTTAGAGATTGGGGTGCAGGAGGAATGTTGCAGATAGCAGAGTTTGTAGACTTATGTGAAGAAAGACTCTTACAGAGAGAAGGTGTTGGAAATTGTGGTGCAGATGGACTGATACAGTAAGCAGAGTTTGGAGACTGGTGTGCAGAAAGATTGTGGCAGACAGCAGAGTTTGTAGACTGAGGTGCAGAAGCACTATTACATAGAGCAGAGGTTGCAGAATGGGGTGCAAAAGACCTATTACAGAGAGCATAGGTTGGAGACTGGGGTGCAGAAGGACTGTTACAGAGAGCAGAGTTTTAAGAATGGGGTGCAGAAGGATCCTTGCCGAGAACAGAGATTTCAGACTGAGGTGCAGAAGGACTGTTGCAGAGAGCAGAGTTTGGAGACTGAGGTGCAGAAGGACTGTTACAGAGAGCAGAGATTGGAGACTGAGGTGCAGAAGGACCATTACATAGAGCAGATTTTTGAGAGTGCACTACAGGAGGACTGTTACAGAGAGCAGAGTTTGGAGACTGGGGTGGAGAAGAACTGTTGAAGAGCTCAGGAAAGAGACTGGGGTGCAGATGGATCGTTGGGGAGAGCAGAGTATTGAGACTGGCGTGCAGAAGGACTGTTACAGAGAACAGAGTTTGGAGAAGGGGTGCAGAAGGACTGTTGCACGGAGCAGAGGTTTGAGACTTTGTTGCAGAAGGACATTTGCAGACAGCAGAGTTTGGAGACTGAGGTGCAGAAGGACTGTTACAGAGAGCAGAGGTTGGAGACTGGGGTGCACATGGAGTGATACAGAAAGCAGAGTTTAGAGACTGGGGTGCATAAGGACCGTTACAGAGAGCATATTTTGGAGACTACACTACAGGAGGACTGTTACAGAGTGCAGAGGTTGGAGACTGGGTTGAATAATGACTGTTTCAGAGAGCAGAGTTTTTAGACTGAGGTGCAGAACGACTGTGGCAGAGAGCAGATGTTTGAGACTGGGGTGCAGAAGGTTTTTTTTTAGAGAGAAGATGTTGGAGACTAGGGTGCAGAAAGATTGTTACAGGGCAGAGGTTGGATACTGGGGTTCAGAAGGACCATTGCAAAGATCAGAGTTTGGGAACTGAGGTGAAGAAGGATCGTTGCAGAGAGCAAAGTTTTCAGACTGAGGTGCAGAAGGACTGTTGCAGAGAGCAGATGTTGAAGACTGGGGTGAAGTAGGTTTTTTGCAGAGAGCAGAGATTGGAGACTAAGGTGCAGAAGGACTGTTTCAGATACCAGAGGATGGAGACTGGGGTGTAGAAAGACTGTTGCAGAGATAAGAATTTGAGACAGCGGTTCTAAAGGACTGTTGCAGAGAGCAGTGTTTGGAGACTTAGATGAAGAAGGACTTTTACAGAGAGTAGAGTTTGGAGACTGAGGTACAGAAGGATTATTACAGAGAGCAGAGGTTGGAGACTGGGGTGCAGAAGGACTGTTTCAGAGAGTAGATGTTGGATACTGGGGTGCAGATGAACTGTTGCAGAGAGCAGAGAGGTGCAGAAGGATTGTTGCAGGGAGCAGATTTTGGAGACTGAGGTGCTGAAGGACTCTTGCAGACAACAGAGGTTGGAAAATGAGGTGCACAAGGACCGTTGCAGAAAGAAGAGTTTGGAGACTGCAGTACAGAAGGACTGTTGAGAGGTGAGATGAAGTACAGAAGGACTGTTGATAGGTGAGATGAAGAAGGACTGTTACAGAAAGCAGAGTTTCTAGACTTGGGCGCAGAAGGATCATTGCACAGAGCAGAGTTTTCAGACTGAGGTGAAGAAGGACTGTTTCAGAGAGCAGATGTTGGAGACTGGGGTGCAGAAAGACTTTTGCAGAGAGCTGAGGTTGGAGACTGGGGTGCAAAACGATTGTTACAGAGAGGAGAGGATCGAGAATGGTGTGCAGAAGGACGATTGCAGAGAGCAGAGTTTGGGGACTGATGTGCAGAAAAATTGTTACGGAGAACAGTAGTTGGAGACTGGGGTGCAGGAAGACTGTTGCAGAGATCAGAGGTTTGAGACTGGGGTGCATAAGGACTGTAGCAGAGAGTAGAGGTTGGAGACTGGGGTGTAGAATGACTGTTGCAGAGAGCAGACATTGGAGACTGGGATGCGGAAGGATCGTTGCAGAAAGCAGATGTTGGATACTGGGGTATAATAAGACGTTTGCAGAGAGCAGAGGTGAGAGACTGGGATGTAGAAGGACTGTTGCAGAGAGCAGAGGTTGGAGACGGAGGTGCAGAAGGACTGTTACAGAGAGCATAGGTTGGAGAGTGAAGTGCAGAAAAACTGTTACAGAGAGCAGAGGTTTTAGACTGGGTTGCAGAATAACTGATACGGAAAGTAGAGTTGGAAGACTGGGGTGCAGAAGGACTGTTACAGAGAGCAGAGTTTGTAGCCTGGGGTGCAGAAGGAAAGCTGCAGAGAACAGAGATTGGATACTGGGGTGCACAAGGGCCTTTGCAGAGAGATAAGGTTGGAGACTGAGGTGCAGAATGACTGTTGCAGAGGGCAAAGGTTGAAGACTGAGATGTAGAAGGACTGTTACAGATAGTAGAGGTTGGAGACTTAGGTACAGAAGGATTGTTACAGAGAGCAGAGGTTGGAGACTGGGGTACAGAAGGACTGTTGCAGATAGCAGAGGTTGGAAACTGGGGTGCAGAAGGACTGTTACATTCAGCAGAGGTTTTTGATTGGGTGCAGAATAACTAATACGGAAAGTAGAGTTTGGAGACTGGGGTGGAGAAGGACTTTTACAGAGAGCAGAATTTGTAGCCTGGGGTGCAGAAGGAGAGCTGCAGTGAACAGAGGTTGGATACTGAGGTGCACAAGGCCGTTGCAGAGAGATAAGGTTGGAGACTGAGGTGCAGAATGATTGTTACAGAGAGCAACGTTTGGAGAACGGGGTGAAGAAGGATCTTACAGAGAGCAGACGTTGGAGACTGGGATGCAGAAGAATTGTTGCAGAGAGCAGAGGTTGGAGACTGGGTTGTAGAAGGACTTTTGCAGAGAGCAGAGTTTGGAGACTGGGTTGCAGAAAACCTGTTACAGAGAGCAGATGTTGGAAACTGGGGTGCAGAAGGATTGTTACAAATAGCACAGTTTGGAGACTGTTGTTTAGAAAGATTTTTGAAGAGAGCAGAAGTTTCAGACTGAGGCTTAGAAGAACTGTTACAGAGAGCAGAGTTTTGAAATTGGGGTGTAGAAGGACCGATATAGCGAAAAGAGCTTGGAGACTGCCATACAGAAGGACTGTTAAAGAGCAGAGTTTGTAGACAGTGTGCAGAAGGACCTTTGCAGAGAGTAGATGTTTGAGACTGAGATGCAGAAGGATTGTTACAGAGAGCAGAGATTGGAGACTGGGGTGCAGAAGGACAATTACAGAGAGCGAATGATGGAGACTGAGGTGCAGAAAGACTTTCACAAAGAGAAGAGTTTGGGGACTGAGGTGCAGAAGGATCGTTGCAGAGAGCAGATGTTGGAGACTGGGGTCAGAAGGACTGTTACAGAGAGCACAGTTTGGAGACTGGGGTGCAGAAGAAATGTTGCAGACAGCAGAGTTTGGAGACTTGGGTGCATAAGGACTTTTTCAGAGAGCAGAGTTTGGAGACTGTGGTGCAGAAGGACTGATACAGAGATCAGAGGTTAGAGACTGGGGTGCAGAAGGATCGTTGCAGAGAGCAGAGGTTGGAAACTAAGGTGCAGAACAATTGTTACTCAGAGCAGATTTTGGTTACTGGGGTGTCAAATGACTGATACAGAGAGCAGATGTTGGAGTCTGGAGTTCAGAAGTACTTTAGCAGAGTGCAGAATTTGGAGACTGGGGTGCAGAAGGACTGTTTCAGAGAGCAAAGTTTGGAAACTCAGGTGCAGAAAGATATATGCAGAGAGCCGAGTTTTCACACTGAGGTGGAAAAGGACTGTTTCAGAGAGCAGATGTTGAATCCTGGGGTAGAGAAAGACTGTTACAGAGAGCAGAGTTTTGAGACTGGGGTGCAGAAGGATCGTTGCAGAGAGCAGAGTTTGGAGACTGGGGTGCAGATGGCCAGTTACAGTGAGCAGAGTTTGAAGACTGGGGTGCAGAAGGCCTGATACAGAGAGCAGAGTTTGGAGCCTGGGTTGCAGAAGACTGTTACAGAGAGCAGCTTTTGGAGAATGGGTTGCAGAAGGATATTACAAAGAGCAGAGGTTTGAGACTGGGGTTCAGAAGGACTTTTACAGAGAGTAGAGGGTGGAAACAGGAGTGCAAAAGAAGTGTAACAGAGAGCAGAGTTTGGAGATTGGGGTTCAAAAGAACTTTTACTTAGAGCAGAGGTTGGAGACAAAGGTCCAAAAGGACTGTTTCAGAGAGCAGAGTTTGGAGACTAAGGTGCAGAAGGACTGTTACAGAGAGCAGATTTTGGAAACTTGAATGTAGAAGGACCATTGCAAAGAGCAGATGTTGGAGACAGAGTGCAGAAGGACTAATAAAGAGAGCAGAGGTTGGAGACTGAGATGCAGAAGAGTCATTTCTGAGTGAAGAGTTTTGAGACTGGGGTGCAGAAGGACTGTTACAGATTGCGGAACTTGGAGACTTAAGTGCAGAAGGACGTTTACAGAGAGGAGAGGTTGGAGACTGGGGTGCAAAAGAATTCTTACAGAGAGCATAGGATGGAGACTGGGGTGCCGAAGGATCGTTGCAGAGAGCAGAGGTTGGAGAATGAGGTGCAGAAGGATCGCTACAGAGAGCAGAGTTTGGAGACCTGGGTGCATCAGAACAGTTACAGAGAGCAAAGGTTGGAGACTTGGGTTCAGAAGAAATGTTGCAGAGAGCAGAGGTTGAATACTGGGGTGCTAAGTACTGTAGCAGAGAGCAGAGGTTGGAGACTGGGGTGTAGAAAGACTGTTGCAGAGAGCAGTTGTTGGAGACTGGAATGCAGAAGGATCATTGCAGAGAACAGAGGTTATAGAGTAAGGTTCAGAAGGATCGTTGCAGAGAGAAGAGGTTGGAGAGTGGGGTGCAGAAGGCCTGTTACAGAGAGCAGAGTTTGGAGACTGGGGTCCAGAAGACCTGTTACAGAGAGCAGAGGTTGGAGACTGGGGTACAGTAGGATTATTTTAGATAGCACATTTTGGAGACTGGGGTGCAGAAAAATTTTTGCAGACAGCAGAGGTTTCAGACTGAGGCTTAGAAGGACTGTTACAGAGAGAGGAGGTTGGAATCTGAGGTGTAGAAAGACTGTTACAGAAAGCAGAGGTTGGCAATTGTGGTGCAGAAGGACCATTATAGAGAGAAGCGGTTGGAGACTGCGGTACAGAAGGACTGTTAGAAAGAGCAGGGTTTGGAGACTTTGGTGTGGAAGGATCGTTTTAGAGAGCAGATGTTGGAGACTAGGGTGCAGAAGCACTGTTACAGAGAGCAGACATTGGAGACTGAGGTGCAGAAGGATTGATACAGAGAGATGAGGTTGGAGACTGCGGTACAGAAGGACCATTACAGAGAGCAAAGATTGGAGACTGACGTGCAGAAAAATTTTAGAGAGAGCAGAGGTTAGATACCGGGGTGCAGAAGGACTGTTAAAGAGAGGAAGAATTGGGGAAAGGGATGCAAAAGGATCTTACAGAGAGCAGATTCTGAAGACTGGGGTGCAGAAGAACTGTGGCAGAGAGCATAGGTTGGAGACTGAGCTTCAGAAAGATCTTTGCAGACAAAAGAGTTTGGAGACTGGGGTGCAGAAAGACTGTTACAGAGAGCAGAGATTCGAGATTGACTTGCAGAAGAACTTTTACAGAGAGCAGAGGTTGGAGACTGGGGTGCAGTAAGCCTGTTACAGAGAGCAGAGGTTGGAGACTGAGGTGCAGAAGGACTGTTATAGTGAGCAGAAGTTGGAGACTGAGGTGCAGCAGGATTGGTACAGAGAGAAAAGTTTGGAGACTCGGTGTAGAGGACTGTTACAGAGTGCAGAGGTTGGAAACTGTGGTGCAGAAGGATCGTTGCAGAGAGAAGAGGTTGGAAACTGAGGTGCAGAAGGATCGTTACAGAGAGCAGAGGTTAAAAACTAGGGTCAGAAAGGCAGTTACAGAGAGCACAGTTTGGAGAATGGGGTGCAGTAGAAATGTTACAGTGAGCAGAGAATGTAGACTGCGGTACAGAAGTACTGTTACAACGAGCAGAGGGTGGAGAGTGGGGTGCAGAAGGAGTGTCACCTAGAGCAGAGTTTGATAACTGGGGTGCAGAAGGATGTTACAGAGAGCAGAGGCTGGAGACTGGGGTCAGAAAGAATGTTGCAGAGAACAGACGTTGGAGACTGGGGTGCAGAAGGATCGTTGAAGACAGCAAAGGTTGAAAATGAGGTGCAGATGGATCGCTACAGAGAGCAGAGTTTGGAGACCGGAGTGCAGTAGGATAGTTACAGAGAGCACAGGTTGGAGACTGGGGTGCAGAAGAAATGTTGAAGAGAGCAGAGGTTTGAGACTGGGGTGCAGAAGGACTGTAGCAGAGAGCGGAAGTTGGAGACTGTTGTGTAGAAGGACTGTTGCAGAGAGCAGACGTTGGAGACTGGGATGCAGAAGGATCATTGCAGAGAGCAGATGTTGGAGACTGGTGTGTAGAAGGACTTTTGCACAGAACAGAGGTTGGCGACTGGGGTGCAGAAGGGCCGTTGCAGAGAGATGAGGTTGGAGACTGAGGTGCAGAATGACTGTTACAGAGAGCAGACTTTGGAGACTGAGTTGCAGAAGACCTGTTACAGAGAGCAGATGTTTGAGACTTGTTACAGATATCACAGTTTGGAGAATAAGGTTTAGAAGGATTGTTGCAGAGAGCAGAGGTTTCAGACTGAGGCTTAGAAGGATTGTTACAGAGAGCAGAGGTTGGAGTCTCAGGTGCAGAAGGACTGTTTCAGGAAGCAGAGGTTGGCAATTGGGGTACAGAAGTACCGTTATAGAGAGAAGAGGTTGGAGACTGCGGTACAGAAGGACTGTTACAGAGAGCAGACTTTGGAGACAGAGGTGCAGAAGGATTGTTACAGAGAGCATAGATTGGAGACTGGGGTGCAGAAGGACCATTACAGAGAGCAAAGGATGGAGACTTAGGTGCAGAAGGATCATTGCAGAGAGAAGAGTTTGGAGACTGGGGTGCTGAAGGACTGTTACAGAAAACAGAGGTTGGCAATTGGGGAGCAGATGAACCGTTACAAAGAGAAGAGGTTGGATACTGCGATACAAAAGGTCCTTTACAGAGAGCAGAGTTTGGAGCCTGGGTAGAAGAAGGATCATTGCAGAGAGCAGATGTTGGAGATTAGGGTGCAGAAGGACTATAACAGAGAGCACAGGTTGGAGACTGTGGTGCAGAAGAAATGTTGCAGAGAGCAGAGTTAGGAGACTTGGGTGCAGAAGGACTGATACAGAGAGCAGAGGTTGGAGACTGGGGTGCAGAAGGATCGTTGTTGAGAGAAGAGTTTGGAAACTAAGGTGAAGAAAGATCGTTACACAGAGCATAGTTTGGTAACTGGGGTTCAGAAGAACTGTTGCAGAGAGCAGAGGTTGGTGACTGGGGTACAGAAGAACTGTTACATAGAGCAGAGGTTGGAGACTGGGGTGCAGAAGGACTGTTGCAGAGAGCCGAGTTTGGAGACTGAGGTTAAGAAGAATCGCTGCAGAGAGAAGAGGTTGGAGACTAGGGTGCAAAAGGCCTGTTACAGAGAGCAAAGTATGTAGAGCAGGGTGCAGAAGGCCTGTTACAGAGAGCAGAGTTTGCAGACTGGGGTGCAGAAGAACTGTTTCAGAGAACCAAGGTTGGAGAGTGAGGTGCAGAAGGACAGTTACAGAGAGCAGATTTTGGAGACTGGGGTGCAGAATAACTGATATGGAAAGTAGAGTTTGAAGACTGGCGTGCAGAAGGACCGTTACACACAGCAGAGGTTGCAGACTGTGGTACAGAAGAACTGTTACAGAGACCAGAGTTTGGAGCCTGGGGTGCTAAGGACTGTTGCAGAGAACAGAGGTTTGAAACTGGGGTGCAGAAGGACTGTTGCATAAAGCAGAGGTTGGAGACTGTGGTACAGAATAACTGTAACAGAGAGCAGATTTTGAAGCCTGGGATGCAGAAGGATCTTTACTGATAGCACAGATTGGAGACTGGGGTGCACAAGGATCTTTGAAAAGAGCAGAGGTTTCAGACTGAGGCTTAGAATGACTGTTACACAGAGCAGAGTTTGGAGTCTGAGGTGCAGTAGGACTGTTACAGAGAGCAGAGTTTGAAGACTGGGGTGAAGAAAGACTATTAAAGAGAGCAGAGGTCGGAGACTGATGTGCAGAAAGATCATATCTGAGAGCAGAGATTTGAGACTGAGGTGCAGAAAGACTTTTAGAGAGATGAGATGTTGGAGACAGGGGTTCAAAAGGATTATTACAGAGAGACGAGGAAGGAGACTGGGGTGCAGAAAGATCATTGCAGAGAGCAGAGGTTGGAGAATTAGGTGCAGAAGGATCGCTGCAGAGAGCAGAGGTTAGAGACTGGGGTGCAGCAGGACAGTTACACAGAGCAGAGGTTGGAGACTGAGGTGCAGAAGAATCGTTGCAGAGAGAAGAGATTCAAACTGAGGATTAGAAGGACTGTTACAGAGAGCAGAGGTTGGAATCTGAGGTGCAGAAGGACTGTTACAGAGAGCAGAGTTTGGAATTTGAGGTGAAGAAGGACTGTTACAGAGAGAAGAGTTTGGAGACTGTGGTACAGAAGGACTGTTAGAGAGAGCAGAGTTTCGAGACTTTGGTGCAGAAGGACCATTGTAGAGAGCAGATGTTGGAGACTAGGGTGCAGAAGGACTCTTACAGAAAGCAGACGTTTGAGACTAATTTGCAGAAGATTGTTAGAGAGAGTAGAGGTTGGAGACTGGGGTACAGAAGGACCATTACAGAGAGCAAAGGTTGGAGAGTGAGGTGCAGAAGGAATTTTACAGAGAGCAGCGGTTGGATACTGCGGTGCAGAGGTCTGTTAGAGGGAGGAGAGGTTGGAGAAAGGGATGCAAAAGGATCTTACAGGGAACAGAGTCTGGAGACTGGGGTGCAGAAGGACTGTTTCAGAAAGCAGAGGTTGGAGATTGGGGTGCAGAAGAACTGTTACAGAGAGCAGAGGTTAAAGACTAAGGTGCAAAAACCCTGTTACAAAAACAGAGGTTGGATACTGAGGTGCAGAAGGACTGTTACAGAGAGCAGAGGTTGGAGACTGAGGTGCAGCAGGATTCGTACAGAGAGAAGATGTTCGAGACTGAGGTTTAGAAGAACTGTTACAGAGAGGAGAGGTTAGAATCTGTGGTGCAGATGGATCGTTGCAGAGAGCAGACGTTGGAAACTGAGGTGCAGAAGGATCATCGCAGACAGCAGAGGTTGAAGACTGAGGTGCAGAAGGATCGTTACAGAAAGCAGACTTTGGAGACTGGGATCAGAAAGACAGTTACAGAGAGCACAGTTTGGAGACTAGGGTTGTAGAAGAAATGTTGCAGTGAGAAAAGATTGGAGACTGGGGTGCTGAAGGCCTGTTACAGAGAGCAGATGTTGAAGACTGTGGTGCAGAAGGACTGTTGCAAAAAGCAGACATTAGAGACTGGGTTCCAGAAGGATCGTTCAAGAGAGCAGATTTTAGAACCTGGGGTGCAGGAGGACTGTTACACAGAGCAGAGGTTGGAGACTGAGGTGCAGAAGGACTGTTAGAGAGAGCAGAGTTTGGAGACTGGGGTACAGAAGGACTGTTACAGAGAGTAGAGTTTAAAGACTGGCATTCTGATCGATCTTACAGAGAGCAGAGTTTGGAGAGTAGGGTTCAAAAGCAGTGTTGCAGAGATCAGATGTTGGAGACTGGGGTGGAGAAGAATCGTTGCAGAGAGAATAGGTTAAAGACTTGGGTGCAGAATGTCTGTTACAGAGAGCAGAGGTTGGAGACTGTTGTGCAGATGGACTGTTACAAAGTGCAGAGTTTAAAGACTGTGTTGCAGAAGAATATTCCAGAGAGCAGAGTTTGGAGACTGAGGTGCTGAAGGACTGTTACAGAGAGCAGAGGTTGGAGACTCGGATTCAGAAGTTCTGTTACAGAGAGCAGAGGTTGCATACAGGGGTGCAGAAGGATATTACAGAGAGCAGAATTTAGAGACTGAGGTACAGAAGGACAGTTGCAGAGATTAGAGATTTGAGACTGAGGTGCAGTAAAATCATTGTAGAGAGCAGATGTTAGAGAGTGGGGTGCAGAAGGATCGTTGCAGAGAGCAGATATTGGAGACTGGGGTGCAGAAGGCCTGCTACAGAGAGAAGAGTTTGGAGACTGGTGTGAAGAAGGACTGTTACAGAGAGGAAAGGTTGGAAACTGGGGTGCCGAATGAAAGTTATAGAGAGCAGAGTTTGGAGACTGGGTTGCTGAAGGATCTTACAGAGAGCAGAGGTTGGAGACTGAGGTGCAGGTGGACTGTTATAGAGAGCAGTGTTCGGAGACTGGGGTGCAGAAGGATCGTGAAGAGAGCAGAGGTGTCAGACTGAGGTTCAGTAGGACTGTTATAGAGAGCAGAGGTTGGAGAATGAGCTGTAGAAGCACTGTTACAGAGAGCAGAGTTTTGAGACTGAGGTGCAGAAGGACTGTTACAGAAAGCAGAGGTTGGAAATTGGGGTGCAGAAGGACCGTTACAGAGACCAGAGTTTGGTGACTGGGTATAGAAAAACTGTTACAGAGAGCAGAGGTTGGAGACTGGGGTGCAGAAGGAATATTACAGAGAGCACAGGTTTGAGAGTGAAGTGCAGAAAGATAGATACAGAGAGCAGAGTTTTGAGAGTGACGTTCAGAAGAACTGATACAGAAAAAAAAGTTTGGAGACTGGGGTGCTTAAAGACCGTTATGGAGAGCAGAGTTTGGAAACTGGGGACCACAAGGACTGTTGCAGAGGAAAGAGGTTGGAGACTGGGGTGCTGCAGGACACTTGCAGAAGACAGAGGTTAAATACTGGGGTGGAGAAGGAATGTTCCAGAGAGCAGAGTTTGGAAACTGTAGTGCAGAAGGATCTTACAGAGAGTAGAATTTGGAGACTCTGGTGCTGATGGAGTGATACAGTAAGCAGAGTTTGGAGACTGGGGTGCAGACGGACTTTTGCAGAGAGCAGAGTTTGTAAATTGAGGTAAAGAAGCACTATTACAGAGAGCAGAGTTTGGAGAATGGGGTGCAAAAGGCCTGCTACAGAGAGCAGAGGTTGGAGACTGGGGTGCAGAAGGATCCTTGAAGAGAACAAAGTTTTCAGACTGAGGTGCAGAAGGACTGTTTCAGAGAGCAGAGTTTGGAGACAGAGGTGCAGAAAAAGTTTTACAGAGAGCAGAGATCAGAGACTTGGTTGCAGAAGGACCGTTCCATTGAGAAGATTTTAGAGTGCAATACAGGAGGACTGTTACAGAGAGCAGAGGTTGGAGACTGGGGTTGAGAAGGACTGTTGCAGAGAGCAGAGGAAGGAGACTGGGGTGCAGAAGGATCTTTGTGGAAAGCAGATTATTGAGACTGGTTTTCAGAAGGACTGTTACAGAGAACAGAGTTTTGAGAAGGGGTTCAGAAGCATTGTTACAGAGGACCGAGTTTGATACTGGGTTTTAGAAGAGTCTTACAAAGAGCGAATGTTGGAATCTGAGGTGCAGAAGGACTGTTACAGAGAGTAGAGGTTAGAGACTTAGGTGCAGAAGGACTGTTGCAGAGAGCAGATGTTAGAGACTGGTGTGCAGAAGGACTTTTTCAGAGAGCAGATGTTGAAGAGTGACGTGCAGAAGGATTGTTACAGAGAGCAGAGGTTTAATACTTGGGTTCAGAAAAACCATTGCAGAGATCAGAGTTTGGGAACTGAGGTGAAGAAGGATCGTTGCAGAGAGCAGAGTTTTCAGACTGAGGTGCAGAAGGACTGTTGCAGAGAGCAGATGTTGGAGTCTGGGGTGCAGAAGGTTTGTTGCAGAGAGCAGAGGTTGAAGACTGGGGTGTAGAACGACTGTTGCAGGGACCAGAATTTGAGACAGCGGTGCTTAAGGACTATTCAGAGAGCCAGAGGTAAAAGACTGAGATGCAAGAAGGACTGTTACAGAGAGTAGATGTTGGAGACTGAGGTACAGAAAGATTGTTACAGAGAGCAGAGGTTGGAGACTGGGGTGCAGAAGGACTGTTGCAGATAGC
Source organism: Ictidomys tridecemlineatus (assembly GCF_052094955.1). NCBI lineage: Eukaryota > Metazoa > Chordata > Mammalia > Rodentia > Sciuridae > Ictidomys > Ictidomys tridecemlineatus. Next base: position 3,426 of record NW_027522195.1, on the reverse strand, counting down.
AGAGTTTGGAGACTGGGGTGTAGAAGGCCTTTTGCAGGCAGCAGAGGTTGGAGACTTGGGTGCAGAAGGACTGTTGCAGGAAGCAGAGGTTGGAGACTGGGGTGCAGAAGGACCGTTACAGAGAGCAGAGTTTTGAGACTGTGGTACAGAAGGACTGTTACAGAGAGCAGAGGTTGGATAGTGGGGTGCAGAAAGACTGATGCAGAGAACAGAGTTTGGAGACTGGGGTGCAGACGGACCGTTTCAGAGAGCAGAGGTTGGAGATTCAGGTGCAGAAGAATTGTTACAGAGAGCAGAGGTAGGATACTGGTTTGAAAAAGAAGTGATCCAGAAAGCATAGGTTGGAGATTGGGGTTCAGAAGGCCTGTTACAGAGAGAAGCGGTTGAAGACTCAGGTGCTGAAGGTTCATTACAGGAGAGCAGAGGATGGAGACTGTGGTGCAGAAGGAGTGTTACAGAGAGCAGAGGATGGATACTGGGGTGCAGAAATAACGTTACAGAGAGCAGAGTTTGTAGATTGGTGACCAGAATAACTGTTACAGAGAGCAGATGTTGGAGAATGGAGTGCAGGAGGTCTGTTACAGAGAGCAGAGTTTGGAGACAGAGGTGCAGAAAGATTGTTACAGAGAGCAGAGCTTGAAGACTGGGGTGCAGAAGGCCTGTTACAGAGAACAGAGTTCGGAGACTGAGGTGAAGAAGAATTTTTACAGAGAGCAGAGTTTGGACACTGATGTGCAGAAGGACTGTTACAGAGAGCAGAGCTTAGAGACTGGGGTGCAGAAGGACTGTTGAAGAGAGAAGAGGTTGGAGACTTAGATGCATAAGGATCGCTACAAAGAGCAGAGGTTGGAGACTGGGGTGCAATAGGACAGTTGCAGAGAGCACTGGTTGGAGACTGGGGTGAAAAAAAATGTTGCAGAGAGCAGAGGTTGGAGACTGGGGTGCAGTAGGATCGTTGCAGAGAGAAGAGTTTGAATACTGGGGTGTAGAAGGACTTTTGTAGAGAGAAGAGCTTGTAAACTGGGGTGCAGAAGGACTGTTGCAGAGAGCAGAGGTTGGAGACTGAGGTGCAGAAGGACTTTTACGGAGAGCAGAGTTTGGAGACTGGGGTGCAGAATAACTGATATTGAAAGTAGAGTTTGGTGTCTTGGGTGCAGAAGGACCGTTACAGACAGTAGAGGTTGGAGACTGTGGTACAGAAAAACTGATTCAGAGATTAGAGTTTGGAGCCTGGGGTTTAGAAAGACATTTGCTGAGAACAGAGGTTGGGGACTTGGGTGCAGAAGGAATGTTGCATAGAGCAGAAGTTGGAGACTGAGGTGCAGAAGGACTGTTATAGAGAGCAAAGTTTGGAGACCGGGGTGAAGAAGGATCTTACAGAGAGCAGAGGATGGAGACTGGGGTGCAGAAGAACTGTTGAAAAGAGCAGAGGTTGGAGAGTCAGGTGCAGAAGGACTGTTACAGTGAGCAGAGTTTGAAGACTGGGTGCAGAATAACTGATATGGAAAGTAGAGTTTGGAGACTGGGGTGCAGAAGGAACGTTACAGACAGCAGAGGTTGGAGACTGCGGTATAGAAGAACTGTTACAGAGAGCAGAGTTTGGAGCCTGGGGTGCTAAGGACTGTTGCAGAGAACAGAGGTTGGATACTGGGGCGCAGAAGGACTGTAGAAAAGAGCAGAGTTTGGAGACTGAGGTGCAGAAGGACTGTTGCAGAGAGCAGTGGTTGGAGACTGAGGTGGAGAAGGATCATTGCAGAGAGAAGAGGTTGGAGACTAGGGTGCATTAGGCCTCTTACAGAGAGCAGAGTTTGGAGACTGTGGTGCAGAAGACGTGTTACAGAGAACAGAGGTTGGAGACTGGTGTGCTGATGGATTGTTACAGATAGCAGAGAATGGAGACTGAGGTGCAGAAGGATTGTTACAGAGAGCAGAGATTGGAGACTGAAGTGCAGAAGGACTCTTACAGAAAGCAGAGGTTGGAGACTGGGGTGCAGAAGGATCATTGGGAAGAGCAGAGGTTGGATTATGAGGGTCATAAAGATCGTTACAGCGAGCAGAGGTTTCAGACTGTGGTGCAGAAAGATCGTTGCAGAGAGGAGAGGTTGGAGACTGGAGTGCAGAAGGACAGTTACAGAGAGCACCGATTGAGACTGGGTTGCAGAAGAAATGTTGCAGAGAGCAGAAGTTGGAGACTGGGTTGCAGAAGGACTCTTACTGAGAGCAGAGATTGGAGACTGGGGTGCAGAAGAACTGATACAGAAAGCTGACGTTGGAGACTGGGGTGCCGAAAGTCCTTTACAGAGAGCAGAGTTTTGAGACTGCGGTACAGAAGGACTGTTACAGAGAGCAGTGTTAGGATACTTGTGGGCAAAAGGACTGATCCAGAAAGCATAGGTTGGAGAATGGGGTTCAAAAGGCCTGTTACAGAGAGCAGCGGTTGGAGACTGAGGTTCTGAAGGTTTATTACAGAGAGCAGAGGTTGTACACTGAGGTGCAGAAGGACTGTTACAGAGAGGAGCGATTGGAGACTGGGTTGCAGAAGGATTCTTACAAAGAGCAGAGGAAGGAGACTGGGGTGCAGAAGGACAGTTGCGGAGAGAAGAGGATGGAGACTGAGGTGAAGAAGGATAGTTGCAGAAAGCATAGGTTGGAGACTGGAGTGCAGAAGGACCTATACAGATTGCAGAACTTGGAGATTGAGGTGGAGAATGATCTTGAAGAGAGGAGAGGTTGAAGAATGAGGTGCAGAAATATAGCTACAGAGAGAAGAGTTTGGAGACTGGGGTGCAGCAGGATAGTTACAGACAGCACAGGTTGGAGATTGGGATGTAGAAGAAATGTTGCAGAGAGCAGAGTTTTGAGACTGGGGTGAAGAAGGACTGTAGCGGAGAGCAGAGGTTTGAGACTGGAGTGCAGAAGGACTGTTGCAGAGAGCAGAAGTTGGAGACTGGGATGCAAAAGGATCCTTGCAGAGAGCAGTGGTTGGATACTGGAGTGTAGAAGGTCAGCTGCAGAGAACAGAGGTTGGATACTGGGGTGCACAAGGGCTGTTGCAAAGAGATGAGGTTGTAGACTGAGGTGCAGAATTACTGTTACAGAGAGCAAAGTTTGGAGAACGGGGTGCAGAAGAATCTTACAGAGAGCAGACGTTGGAGACTGGGATGCAGGAGGATCGTTGCAGATAGCAGAGGTTCAGACTGGGGTGAATAAAGACTTTTGCAGAGAGCAGAGGCTGGAGACTGGGGTGAAGAAGGCCTGTTACAGAGAGCAGAGTTTGGAGACTGGGTAGCACGAGACCTGTTACAGAGAGCAGATGTTGGGGACTTCGGTGCAGAAAGATTGTTACAGATAACCCAGTTTGGAGACTTGGGTTTAGAAGGATTGTTGAAGAGAGCAGAAGTTTCAGACTGAGGCTTAGAAGGACTG
>NW_027522194.1:0-28176 GCF_052094955.1 Ictidomys tridecemlineatus | reverse complement strand
AAACACTTTTTCACCCAATCTTGATGATACTTTCAGGTAATGATCAGTACACGAATCCCACTTGGCTTGCCAAATTTTGTTCTTCTAGGTTAAACCGTTCGTTTGTTGTAACCGGTTTCATTTTGAGGTTTCACTCTGTTTTCTCCTATAGGGATACATGTATTTGGAACTCTAAATCAAACACGGTTTGTGCTAGCTCTTTGAAACTTGACACAATAAAGCAGTTTCAAATTCTATCTCTATGGTTTGTTTGCTGTTGATGTAGTCCTAAGCAGAGACTGGCGAGAATCACTTTCATGGAAAGGGCCTGCCAAGCTTCCAAAAAACTACGAGTTGCCTGAAATCTCAGCAAACACTTTTTCACCCAATCTTGATGATACTTTCAGGTAATGATCAGGACACCAAGCCCACTTGGCTCGCCAAATTTCGTTATTCTAGGTTAAACCATTCGTTGGCAGTAACCGATTTCATTTTGAGGTTTCACTCTGTTTTCTCCTATAGGGATACATGTATTTAGAACTCTAAATCAAACACGGTTTGTGCTAGCTCTTTGAAACTTGACAAAATAAAGCAGTTTCAAGTTCTATCTCTATGGTTTGTTTGCTGTTGATGTAGCTCTAAGTAGAGACTGGCGAGAATCACTTTCATGGAAAGGGCCTGCCAAGCTTCCAAAAAACTACGAGTTGCCTGAAATCTCAGCAAACACTTTTTCACCCAATCTTGATGATACTTTCAGGTAATGATCAGTACACCAAGCCCACTTGGCTCGCCAAATTTCGTTCTTCTAGGTTAAACCGTTCGTTGGCATTAACCGGTTTCATTTTGAGGTTTCACTCTGTTTTCTCCTATAGGGATACATGTATTTGGAACTCTAAATCAAACACGGTTTGTGCTAGCTCTTTGAAAGTTGACACAATAAAGCAGTTTCAAGTTCTATCTCTATGGTTTGTTTGCTGTTGATGTAGCCCTAAGCAGAGACTGGCGAGAATCATTTTCATGGAAAGGGCCTGCCAAGCTTCCAAAAAACTACGAGTTGCCTGAAATCTCAGCAAACACTTTTTCACCCAATCTTGATGATACTTTCAGGTAATGATCAGTACACCAAGCCCACTTGGCTCGCCAAATTTCGTTCTTCTAGGTTAAACCGTTCGTTGGCAGTAACCAGTTTCATTTTGAGGTTTCACTCTGTTTTCTCCTACAGGGATACATGTATTTGGAACTCTAAATCAAACACGGTTTGTGCTAGCTCTTTGAAAGTTGACACAATAAAGCAGTTTCAAGTTCAATCTCTATGGTTTGTTTGCTGTTGATGTAGCCCTAAGCAGAGACTTGCGAGAATCACTTTCATGGAAAGGGCCTGCCAAGCTTCCAAAAAACTACGAGTTGCCTGAAATCTCAGCAAACACTTTTTCACCCCAATCTTGATGATACTTTCAGCTAATGATCAGTACACCAATCCCACTTGGCTTGCCAAATTTCGTTCTTCTAGGTTAAACCGTTCGTTTGTTGTAACCGGTTTCATTTTGAGGTTTCACTCTGTTTTCTCCTATAGGGATACATGTATTTGGAACTCTAAATCAAACACGGTTTGTGCTAGCTCTTTGAAACTTGACACAATAAAGCAGTTTCAAGTTCTATCACTAAGGTTTGTTTGCTGTTGATGTAGCCCTAAGCAGAGACTAGCGGAAATCACTTTCATGGAAAGGGCCTGCCAAGCTTCCAAAAAACTACGAGTTTCCTGAAATCTCAGCAAACACTTTTTCACCCAATCTTGATGATACTTTCAGGTAATGATCAGTACACCAATCCCACTTTGCTCGACAAATTTCTTTCTTCTAGGTTAAACTGTTCATTGGCAGTAACCGGTTTCATTTTGAGGTTTCACTCTGTTTTCTCCTATAGGCATACATGTATTTGGAACTCTAAATCAAACACGGTTTGTGCTAGCTCTTTGAAACTTGACACAATAAAGCAGTTTCAAGTTCTATCTCTATGGTTTGTTTGCTGTTGATGTAGTCCTTAGCAGAGACTGGCGAGAATCACTTTCATGGAAAGGGCCTGCCAAGCTTCCAAAAAACTACGAGTTGCCTGAAATCTCAGCAAACACTTTTTCACCCAATCTTGATGATACTTTCAGGTAATCATCAGTACACCAATCCCACTTGGCTCGCCAAATTTCGTTCTTCTAGGTTAAACCGTTCGTTGGCAGGAACCGGATTCATTTTGAGGTTTCACTCTGTTTTCTCCTATAGGGATACATGTATTTGGAACTCTAAATCAAACACGGTTTGTGCTAGCTCTTTGAAACTTGACACAATAAAGCAGTTTAAAGTTCTAGCTCTAAGGTTTGTTTGCTGTTGATGTAGCCCTAAGCAGAGACTGGCGAGAATCACTTTCATGGAAAGGGCCTGCCAAGCTTCCAAAAAACTACGAGTTGCCTGAAATCTCAGCAAACACTTTTTCAACCAATCTTGATGATACTTTCAGGTAATCATCAGTACACCAAGCCCACTTAGGTCGCCAAATTTCGTTCTTCTAGGTTAAACCGATCGTTGGCAGTAACCGGTTTTATTTTGAGGTTTCACTCTGTTTTCTCTTATAGGGATACATGTATTTGGAACTCTAAATCAAACACGGTTTGTGCTAGCTCTTTGAAACTTGACACAATAAAGCAGTTTCAAGTTCTATCTCTATGGTTTGTTTGCTGTTGATGTAGCCCTAAGCAGAGACTGGCGAGAATCACTTTCATGGAAAGTTCCTGCCAAGCTTCCAAAAAACTACGAGTTGCCTGAAATCTCAGCAAACACTTTTTCACCCAATCTTGATGATGCTTTCAGGTAATGATCAGTACATCAAGCGCACTTGGATCGCCAAATTTAGTTCCTCTAGGTTAAACCGTTCGTTGGCAGTAACCGGTTTCATTTTGAGGTTTCACTCTGTTTTCTCCTATAGGGATACATATATTTGGAACTCTAAATCAAACACGGTTTGTGCTTGCTCTTTGAAACTTGACACAATAAAGCAGTTTCAAGTTTCTATCTCTATGGTTTGTTTGCTGTTGATGTAGCCCTAAGCAGAGACTGGCGGAAATCACTTTCATGGAAAGGGCCTGCCAAGCTCCCAAAAAACTACGAGTTTCCTGAAATCTCAGCAAACACTTTTTCACCCAATCTTGATGATACTTTCAGGTAATGATCAGTACACCAATCCCACTTGGCTTGCCAAATTTTGTTCTTCTAGGTTAAACCGTTCGTTTGTTGTAACCGGTTTCATTTTTAGGTTTCACTCTGTTTTCTCCTATAGGGATACATGTATTTGGAACTCTAAATCAAACACAGTTTGTGCTAGCTCTTTGAAACTTGACAAAATAAAGCAGTTTCAAGTTCTATCTCTATGGTTTGTTTGCTGTTGTTGTAGTCCTAAGCAGAGACTGGCGAGAATCACTTTCATTGAAAGGGCCTGCCAGGCTTCCAAAAAACTACGAGTTGCCTGAAATCTCAGCAAACACTTTTTCACCCAATCTTGATGATACTTTCAGGTAATGATCAGTACACCAATCCCACTTGGCTCGCCAAATTTCGTTCTTCTAGGTTAAACCATTCGTTGGCAGGAACCGATTTCATTTTGAGGTTTCACTCTGTTTTCTCCTATAGGGATACATGTATTTGAAACTCTAAATCAAACACGGTTTGTGCTAGCTCTTTGAAACTTGACACAATAAAGCAGTTTCATGTTCTAGCTCTAAGGTTTGTTTGCTGTTGATGTAGCCCTAAGCAGAGACTGGCGAGAATCACTTTCATGGAAAGGGCCTGCAAAGCTTCCAAAAAACTACGAGTTGCCTGAAATCTCAGCAAACACTTTTTCACCCAAACTTGATGATACTTTCAGGTAATGATCAGGACACCAAGCCCACTTGGCTCGCCAAATTTCGTTCTTCTAGGTTAAACCGTTCGTTGGCAGTAACCGGTTTCATTTTGAGGTTTCACTCTGTTTTCTCCTATAGGGATACATGTATTTGGAACTCTAAATCAAACACGGTTTGTGCTAGCTCTTTGAAACTTGACAAAATAAAGCAGTTTCAAGTTCTATCTCTATGGTTTGTTTGCTGTTGATGTAGCTCTAAGCAGAGACTGGCGAGAATCACTTTCATGGAAAGGGCCTGCCAAGCTTCCAAAAAACTACGAGTTGCCTGAAATCTCAGCAAACACTTTTTCACCCAATCTTGATGATACTTTCAGGTAATGATCAGTACACCAAGCCCACTTGGCTCGCCAAATTTCGTTCTTCTAGGTTAAACCGTTCGTTGGCATTAACCGGTTTCATTTTGAGGTTTCACTCTGTTTTCTCCTATAGGGATACATGTATTTGGAACTCTAAATCAAACACGGTTTGTGCTAGCTCTTTGAAAGTTGACACAATAAAGCAGTTTCAAGTTCTATCTCTATGGTTTGTTTGCTGTTGATGTAGCCCTAAGCAGAGACTGGCGAGAATCATTTTCATGGAAAGGGCCTGCCAAGCTTCCAAAAAACTACGAGTTGCCTGAAATCTCAGCAAACACTTTTTCACCCAATCTTGATGATACTTTCAGGTAATGATCAGTACACCAAGCCCACTTGGCTCGCCAAATTTCGTTCTTCTAGGTTAAACCGTTCGTTGGCAGTAACCAGTTTCATTTTGAGGTTTCACTCTGTTTTCTCCTACAGGGATACATGTATTTGGAACTCTAAATCAAACACGGTTTGTGCTAGCTCTTTGAAAGTTGACACAATAAAGCACTTTCAAGTTCTATCTCTATGGTTTGTTTGCTGTTGATGTAGCCCTAAGCAGAGACTTGCGAGAATCACTTTCATGGAAAGGGCCTGCCAAGCTTCCAAAAAACTACGAGTTGCCTGAAATCTCAGCAAACACTTTTTCACCCAATCTTGATGATACTTTCAGCTAATGATCAGTACACCAATCCCACTTGGCTTGCCAAATTTCGTTCTTCTAGGTTAAACCGTTCGTTTGTTGTAACCGGTTTCATTTTGAGGTTTCACTCTGTTTTCTCCTATAGGGATACATGTATTTGGAACTCTAAATCAAACACGGTTTGTGCTAGCTCTTTGAAACTTGACACAATAAAGCAGTTTCAAGTTCTATCACTAAGGTTTGTTTGCTGTTGATGTAGCCCTAAGCAGAGACTAGCGGAAATCACTTTCATGGAAAGGGCCTGCCAAGCTTCCAAAAAACTACGAGTTTCCTGAAATCTCAGCAAACACTTTTTCACCCAATCTTGATGATACTTTCAGGTAATGATCAGTACACCAATCCCACTTGGCTCGACAAATTTCGTTCTTCTAGGTTAAACTGTTCATTGGCAGTAACCGGTTTCATTTTGAGGTTTCACTCTGTTTTCTCCTATAGGCATACATGTATTTGGAACTCTAAATCAAACACGGTTTGTGCTAGCTCTTTGAAACTTGACACAATAAATCAGTTTCAAGTTTTATCTCTATGGTTTGTTTGCTGTTGATGTAGTCCTTAGCAGAGACTGGCGAGAATCACTTTCATGGAAAGGGCCTGCCAAGCTTCCAAAAAAACTACGAGTTGCCTGAAATCTCAGCAAACACTTTTTCACCCAATCTTGATGATACTTTCAGGTAATCATCAGTACACCAATCCCACTTGGCTCGCCAAATTTCGTTCTTCTAGGTTAAACCGTTCGATGGCAGGAACCGGTTTCATTTTGAGGTTTCACTCTGTTTTCTCCTATAGGGATACATGTATTTGGAACTCTAAATCAAACACGGTTTGTGCTAGCTCTTTGAAACTTGACACAATAAAGCAGTTTCAAGTTCTATCTCTATGGTTTGTTTGCTGTTGATGTAGCCCTAAGCAGAGACTGGCGAGAATCACTTTCATGGAAAGGGCCTGCCAAGCTTCCAAAAAACTACGAGTTGCCTGAAATCTCAGCAAACACTTTTTCACCCAATCTTGATGATACTTTCAGGTAATGATCAGTACACCAAGCCCACTTGGCTCGCCAAATTTCGTTCTTCTAGGTTAAACCGTTCGTTGGCAGTAACCGGTTTCATTTTGAGGTTTCACTCTGTTTTCTCCTATAGGGATACATGTATTTGGAACTCTAAATCAAACACGGTTTGTGCTAGCTCTTTGAAACTTGACACAATAAAGCAGTTTCAAGTTCTATCACTATGGTTTGTTTGCTGTTGATGTAGTCCTAAGCAGAGACTGGCGGAAATCCCTTTCATGGAAAGGGCCTGCCAAGCTTCCAAAAAACTACGAGTTTCCTAAAATCTCAGCAAACACTTTTTCACCCAATCTTGATGATACTTTCAGGTAATGATCAGTACACCAATCCCACTTGGCTTGCCAAATTTCGTTCTTCTAGGTGAAACCGTTCGTTTGTTGTAACCGGTTTCATTTGGAGGTTTCACTCTGTTTTCTCCTATAGGGATACATGTATTTGGAACTCTAAATCAAACACGGTTTGTGCTAGCTCTTTGAAACTTGACACAATAAAGCAGTTTCAAGTTCTATCTCTATGGTTTGTTTGCTGTTGATGTAGTCCTAAGCAGAGACTGGCGAGAATCACTTTCATGGAAAGGGCCTGTCAAGCTTCCAAAAAACTACGAGTTGCCTGAAATCTCAGCAAACACTTTTTCACCCAGTCTTGATGATACTTTCAGGTAATGATCAGTACACCAAGCCCACTTGGCTTGCCAAATTTCGTTCTTCTAGGTTAAATCGTTCGTTGGCAGTAACCGGTTTCATTTTGAGGTTTCACTCTGTTTTCTCCTATAGGGATACATGTATTTGGAACTCTAAATCAAACACGGTTTGTGCTTGCTCTTTGAAACTTGACACAATAAAGCAGTTTCAAGTTCTATCTCTATGGTTTGTTTGCTGTTGATGTAGCCCTAAGCAGAGACTGGCGGAAATCACTTTCATGGAAAGGGCCTGCCAAGCTTCCAAAAAACTACGAGTTTCCTGAAATCTCAGCAAACACTTTTTCACCCAATCTTGATGATACTTTCAGGTAATGATCAGTACACCAATCCTACTTGGCTCGCCAAATTTTGTTCTTCTAGGTTAAACCGTTCGTTTGTTGTAACCGGTTTCATTTTGAGGTTTCACTCTGTTTTCTCCTATAGGGATACATGTATTTGGAACTCTAAATCAAACACGGTTTGTGCTAGCTCTTTGAAACTTGACACAATAAAGCAGTTTCAAATTCTATCTCTATGGTTTGTTTGCTGTTGATGTAGTCCTAAGCAGAGACTGGCGAGAATCACTTTCATGGAAAGGGCCTGCCAAGCTTCCAAAAAACTACGAGTTGCCTGAAATCTCAGCAAACACTTTTTCACCCAATCTTGATGATACTTTCAGGTAATGATCAGGACACCAAGCCCACTTGGCTCGCCAAATTTCGTTCTTCTAGGTTAAACCGTTCGTTGGCAGTAACCGATTTCATTTTGAGGTTTCACTCTGTTTTCTCCTATAGGGATACATGTATTTGGAACTCTAAATCAAACACGGTTTGTGCTAGCTCTTTGAAACTTGACACAATAAAGCAGTTTCAAGTTCTATCACTATGGTTTGTTTGCTGTTGATGTAGCCCTAAGCAGAGACTGGCGGAAATCCCTTTCATGGAAAGGGCCTGCCAAGCTTCCAAAAAACTACGAGTTTCCTAAAATCTCAGCAAACACTTTTTCACCCAATCTTGATGATACTTTCAGGTAATGATCAGTACACCAATCCCACTTGGCTTGCCAAATTTCGTTCTTCTAGGTTACACCGTTCGTTTGTTGTAACCGGTTTCATTTGGAGGTTTCACTCTGTTTTCTCCTATAGGGATACATGTATTTGGAACTCTAAATCAAACACGGTTTGTGCTAGCTCTTTGAAACTTGACACAATAAAGCAGTTTCAAGTTCTATCTCTATGGTTTGTTTGCTGCTGATGTAGTCCTAAGCAGAGACTGGCGAGAATCACTTTCATGGAAAGGGCCTGTCAAGCTTCCAAAAAACTACGAGTTGCCTGAAATCTCAGCAAACACTTTTTCACCCAGTCTTGATGATACTTTCAGGTAATGATCAGTACACCAAGCCCACTTGGCTCACCAAATTTCGTTCTTCTAGGTTAAACCGTTCGTTGGCAGGAACCGGTTTCATTTTGAGGTTTCACTCTGTTTTCTCCTATAGGGATACATGTATTTGGAACTCTAAATCAAACACGGTTTGTGCTTGCTCTTTGAAACTTGACACAATAAAGCAGTTTCAAGTTCTATCTCTATGGTTTGTTTGCTGTTGATGTAGCCCTAAGCAGAGACTGGCGGAAATCCCTTTCATGGAAAGGGCCTGCCAAGCTTCCAAAAAACTACGAGTTTCCTAAAATCTCAGCAAACACTTTTTCACCCAATCTTGATGATACTTTCAGGTAATGATCAGTACACCAATCCCACTTGGCTTGCCAAATTTCGTTCTTCTAGGTTAAACCGTTCGTTTGTTGTAACCGGTTTCATTTGGAGGTTTCACTCTGTTTTCTCCTATAGGGATACATGTATTTGGAACTCTAAATCAAACACGGTTTGTGCTAGCTCTTTGAAACTTGACACAATAAAGCAGTTTCAAGTTCTATCTCTATGGTTTGTTTGCTGTTGATGTAGTCCTAAGCAGAGACTGGCGAGAATCACTTTCATGGAAAGGGCCTGTCAAGCTTCCAAAAAACTACGAGTTGCCTGAAATCTCAGCAAACACTTTTTCACCCAGTCTTGATGATACTTTCAGGTAATGATCAGTACACCAAGCCCACTTGGCTTGCCAAATTTCGTTCTTCTAGGTTAAATCGTTCGTTGGCAGTAACCGGTTTCATTTTGAGGTTTCACTCTGTTTTCTCCTATAGGGATACATGTATTTGGAACTCTAAATCAAACACGGTTTGTGCTTGCTCTTTGAAACTTGACACAATAAAGCAGTTTCAAGTTCTATCTCTATGGTTTGTTTGCTGTTGATGTAGCCCTAAGCAGAGACTGGCGGAAATCACTTTCATGGAAAGGGCCTGCCAAGCTTCCAAAAAACTACGAGTTGCCTGAAATCTCAGCAAACACTTTTTCACCCAATCTTGATGATACTTTCAGGTAATGATCAGTACACCAAGCCCACTTGGCTCGCCAAATTTCGTTCTTCTAGGTTAAACCGTTCGTTGGCAGTAACCGGTTTCATTTTGAGGTTTCACTCTGTTTTCTCCTATAGGGATACATGTATTTGGAACTCTAAATCAAACACGGTTTGTGCTAGCTCTTTGAAAGTTGACACAATAAAGCAGTTTCAAGGTCTATCTCTATGGTTTGTTTGCTGTTGATGTAGCCCTAAGCAGAGACTGGCGAGAATCACTTTCATGGAAAGGGCCTGCCAAGCTTCCAAAAAACTACGAGTTGCCTGAAATCTCAGCAAACACTTTTTCACCCAATCTTGATGATACTTTCAGGTAATGATCAGTACACGAAGCCCACTTGGCTCGCCAAATTTCGTTCTTCTAGGTTAAACCGTTCGTTGGCAGTAACCGGTTTCATTTTGAGGTTTCACTCTGTTTTCTCCAACAGGGATACATGTATTTGGAACTCTAAATCAAACACGGTTTGTGCTAGCTCTTTGAAAGTTGACACAATAAAGCAGTTTCAAGTTCTATCTCTATGGTTTGTTTGCTGTTGATGTAGCCCTAAGCAGAGACTTGCGAGAATCACTTTCATGGAAAGGGCCTGCCAAGCTTCCAAAAAACTACGAGTTTCCTGAAATCTCAGCAAACACTTTTTCACCCAATCTTGATGATACTTTCAGCTAATGATCAGTACACCAATCCCACTTGGCTTGCCAAATTTCGTTCTTCTAGGTTAAACCGTTCGTTTGTTGTAACCGGTTTCATTTTGAGGTTTCACTCTGTTTTCTCCTATAGGGATACATGTATTTGGAACTCTAAATCAAACACGGTTTGTGCTAGCTCTTTGAAACTTGACACAATAAAGCAGTTTCAAGATCTATCACTATGGTTTGTTTGCTGTTGATGTAGTCCTAAGCAGAGACTGGCGAGAATCACTTTCATGGAAAGGGCCTGCCAGGCTTCCAAAAAACTACGAGTTGCCTGAAATCTCAGCAAACACTTTTTCACCAAATCTTGATGATACTTTCAGGTAATGATCAGTACACCAAGCCCACTTGGCTAGCCAAATTTCGTTCTTCTAGGTTAAACCGTTCGTTGGCAAGAACCGGTTTCATTTTGAGGTTTCACTCTGTTTTCTCCTATAGGGATACATGTATTTGGAACTCTAAATCAAACACGGTTTGTGCTAGCTCTTTGAAACTTGACACAATAAAGCAGTTTCAAGTTCTATCTCTATGGTTTGTTTGCTGTTGATGTAGTCCTAAGCAGAGACTGGCGAGAATCACTTTCATGGAAAGGGCCTGTCAAGCTTCCAAAAAACTACGAGTTGCCTGAAATCTCAGCAAACACTTTTTCACCCAGTCTTGATGATACTTTCAGGTAATGATCAGTACACCAAGCCCACTTGGCTTGCCAAATTTCGTTCTTCTAGGTTAAATCGTTCGTTGGCAGTAACCGGTTTCATTTTGAGGTTTCACTCTGTTTTCTCCTATAGGGATACATGTATTTGGAACTCTAAATCAAACACGGTTTGTGCTAGCTCTTTGAAACTTGACACAATAAAGCAGTTTCAAGTTCTATCTCTATGGTTTGTTTGCTGTTGATGTAGACCTAAGCAGAGACTGGCGGAAATCACTTTCATGGAAAGGGCCTGCCAAGCTTCCAAAAAACTACGAGTTTCCTGAAATCTCAGCAAACACTTTTTCACCCAATCTTGATGATACTTTCAGGTAATGATCAGTACACCAATCCCACTTGGCTTGCCAAATTTTGTTCTTCTAGGTTAAACCGTTCGTTTGTTGTAACCGGTTTCATTTTGAGGTTTCACTCTGTTTTCTCCTATAGGGATACATGTATTTGGAACTCTAAATCAAACACGGTTTGTGCTAGCTCTTTGAAACTTGACACAATAAAGCAGTTTCAAATTCTATCTCTATGGTTTGTTTGCTGTTGATGTAGTCCTAAGCAGAGACTGGCGAGAATCACATTCATGGAAAGGGCCTGCCAAGCTTCCAAAAAACTACGAGTTGCCTGAAATCTCAGCAAACACTTTTTCACCCAATCTTGATGATACTTTCAGGTAATGATCAGGACACCAAGCCCACTTGGCTCGCCAAATTTCGTTCTTCTAGGTTAAACCGTTCGTTGGCAGTAACCGATTTCATTTTGAGGTTTTCACTCTGTTTTCTCCTATAGGGATACATGTATTTGGAACTCTAAATCAAACACGGTTTGTGCTAGCTCTTTGAAACTTGACAAAATAAAGCAGTTTCAAGTTCTATCTCTATGGTTTGTTTGCTGTTGATGTAGCTCTAAGTAGAGACTGTCGAGAATCACTTTCATGGAAAGGGCCTGCCAAGCTTCCAAAAAACTACGAGTTGCCTGAAATCTCAGCAAACACTTTTTCACCCAATCTTGATGATACTTTCAGGTAATGATCAGTACACCAAGCCCACTTGGCTCGCCAAATTTCGTTCTTCTAGGTTAAACCGTTCGTTGGCAGTAACCGGTTTCATTTTGAGGTTTCACTCTGTTTTCTCCTATAGGGATACATGTATTTGGAACTCTAAATCAAACACGGTTTGTGCTAGCTCTTTGAAAGTTGATACAATAAAGCAGTTTCAAGGTCTATCTCTATGGTTTGTTTGCTGTTGATGTAGCCCTAAGCAGAGACTGGCGAGAATCATTTTCATGGAAAGGGCCTGCGAAGCTTCCAAAAAACTACGAGTTTCCTGAAATCTCAGCAAACACTTTTTCACCCAATCTTGATGATACTTTGAGGTAATGATCAGTACACCAAGCCCACTTGGCTCGCCAAATTTCGTTCTTCTAGGTTAAACCGTTCATTGGCAGTAACCAGTTTCATTTTGAGGTTTCACTCTGTTTTCTCCTACAGGGATACATGTATTTGGAACTCTAAATAAAACACGGTTTGTGCTAGCTCTTTGAAAGTTGACACAATAAAGCAGTTTCAAGTTCTATCTCTATGGTTTGTTTGCTGTTGATGTAGCCCTAAGCAGAGACTTGCGAGAATCACTTTCATGGAAAGGGCCTGCCAAGCTTCCAAAAAACTACGAGTTGCCTGAAATCTCAGCAAACACTTTTTTCACCCAATCTTGATGATACTTTCAGCTAATGATCAGTACACCAATCCCACTTGGCTTGCCAAATTTCGTTCTTCTAGGTTAAACCGTTCGTTTTTTGTAACCGGTTTCATTTTGAGGTTTCACTCTGTTTTCTCCTATAGGGATACATGTATTTGGAACTCTAAATCAAACACGGTTTGTGCTAGCTCTTTGAAACTTGACACAATAAAGCAGTTTCAATTTCTAGCTCTATGGTTTGTTTGCTGTTGATGTAGCCCTAAGTAGAGACTGGCGAGAATCACTTTAATGGATAGGGCCTGCCAAGCTTCCAAAAAACCACGAGTTACCTGAAATCTCAGCAAACACTTTTTCACCCAATCTTGATGATACTTTCAGGTAATGATCAGTACACCAAGCCCACTTGCCTCGCCAAATTTCGTTCTTCTAGGTTCAACCGTTCGTTGGCAGTAACCGGTTTCATTTTGAGGTTTCACTCTGTTTTCTCCTATAGGGATACATGTATTTGGAACTCTAAATCAAACACGGTTTGTGCTAGCTCTTTGAAACTTGACACAATAAAGCAGTTTCAAGTTCTATCTCTATGGTTTGATTGCTGTTGATGTAGCCCTAAGCAGAGACTTTCAAGAATCACTTTCATGGAAAGGGCCTGCCAAGCTATCAAAAAACTACGAGTTGCCTGAAATCTCAGCAAACACTTTTTCACCCAATCTTGATGATACTTTCAGGTAATGATCAATACACCAAGCCCACTTGGCTCGCCAAATTTCGTTATTCTAGGTTAAACCGTTCGTTGGCAGTAACCGGTTTCATTTTGAGGTTTCACTCTGTTTTCTCCTATAGGGATACATGTATTTGGAACTCTAAATCAAACACGGTTTGTGCTAGCTCTTTGAAACTTGACACAATAAAGCAGTTTCAAGTTCTATCTCTATGGTTTGTTTGCTGTTGATGTAGCCCTAAGCAGAGACTGGGGAGATTCACTTTCATGGAAAGGGCCTGCCAAGCTTCCAAAAAACTACGAGTTGCCTGAAATCTCTGCAAACACTTTTTCACCCAATCTTGATGATACTTTCAGGTAATGATCAGTACACAAAGCCCACTTGGCTCGCCAAATTTCCTTCTTCCAGGTTAAACCGTTCCTTGGCAGTAACCGGTTTCATTTTGAGGTTTCACTCTGTTTTCTCCTATAGCGATACATGTATTTGGAACTCTAAATCAAACACGGTTTGTGCTAGCTCTTTGAAACTTGACACAATAAAGCAGTTTCAAGTTCTATCTCTATGTGTTGTTTGCTGTTGATGTAGCCCTAAGCAGAGACTTTCGAGAATCACTTTCATGGAAAGGGCCTGCAAAGCTTCCAAAAAAATACGAGTTTCCTGAAATCTCAGCAAACACTTTTTCACCCAATCTTGATGATACTTTCAAGTAATGATCAGTACACCAATCCCACTTGGCTCGCCAAATTTCCTTCTTCCAGGTTAAACCGTTCCTTGGCAGTA
Organism: Ictidomys tridecemlineatus; assembly: GCF_052094955.1. Taxonomy (NCBI): domain Eukaryota; kingdom Metazoa; phylum Chordata; class Mammalia; order Rodentia; family Sciuridae; genus Ictidomys; species Ictidomys tridecemlineatus. The sequence goes on along the minus strand of NW_027522194.1, from coordinate 14,411 downwards.
ACCGGTTACATTTTGAGGTTTCACTCTGTTTTCTCCTATAGGGATACATGTATTTGGAACTCTAAATCAAACACGGTTTGTGCTAGCTCTTTGAAACTTGACACAATAAAGCAGTTTCAAGTTCTATCTCTATGGTTTTTTTGCTGTTGATGTAGCCCTAAGCAGAGACTGGCAAGAATCACTTTCATTGAAAGGGCCTGCCAAGCTTCCAAAAAACTACGAGTTGCCTGAAATCTCAGCAAACACTTTTTCACCCAATCTTGATGATACTTTCAGGTAATGATCAGTACTCCAATCCCACTTGGCTCGCCAAATTTCGTTCTTCTAGGTTAAACCGTTCATTGGCCGTAACCGGTTTCATTTTGAGGTTTCACTCTGTTTTCTCCTATAGGGATACATGTATTTGGAACTCTAAATCAAACACGGTTTGTGCTAGCTCTTTGAAACTTGACACAATAAAGCAGTTTCAATTTCTAGCTCTATGGTTTGTTTGCTGTTGATGTAGCCCTAAGTAGAGACGGGCGAGAATCACTTTTATGGATAGGGCCTGCCAAGCTTCCAAAAAACTACGAGTTGCCTGAAATCTCAGCAAACACTTTTTCACCCAATCTTGATGATACATTCAAGTAATGATCAGTACACCAATCCCACTTGGCTCGCCAAATTTTCTTCTTCCAGGTTAAACCGTTCGTTGGCAGTAACCGGTTTCATTTTGAGGTTTCACTCTGTTTTCTCCTATAGGGATACATGTATTTGGAACTCTAAATCAAACACGGTTTGTGCTAGCTCTTTGAAACTTGACACAATAAAGCAGTTTCAAGTTCTATCTCTACGGTTTGTTTGCTGTTGATGTAGCCCTAAGCAGAGACTGGCGAAAATCACTTTCATGGAAAGGGGTTGCCAAGCTTCCGAAAAACTACGAGTTGCCTGAAATCTCAGCAAACACTTTTTCACCCAATCTTGATGATACTTTCAGGTAATGATCAATACACCAAGCCCACTTGGCTCGCCAAATTTCGTTCATCTAGGTTAAACCGTTCGTTGGCAGTAACCGGTTTCATTTTGAGGTTTCACTCTGTTTTCTCCTATAGGGATACATGTATTTGGAACTCTAAATCAAACACGGTTTGTGCTAGCTCTTTGAAACTTGACACAATAAAGCAGTTTCAAGTTCTATCTCTATGGTTTGTTTGCTGTTGATGTAAACCTAAGCAGACTGGGGAGATTCACTTTCATGGACAGGGCCTGCCAAGCTTCCAAAAAACTACGAGTTGCCTGAAATCTCAGCAAACACTTTTTCACCCAATCTTGATGATACTTTCAGGTAATGATCAGTACACCAAGCCCACTTGCCTCGCCAAATTTCGTTCTTCTAGGTTCAACCGTTCGTTGGCAGTAACCGGTTTCATTTTGAGGTTTCACTCTGTTTTCTCCTATAGCGATACATGTATTTGGAACTCTAAATCAAACACGGTTTGTGCTAGCTCTTTGAAACTTGACACAATAAAGCAGTTTCAAGTTCTATCTCTATGTGTTGTTTGCTGTTGATGTAGCCCTAAGCAGAGACTTTCGAGAATCACTTTCATGGAAAGGGCCTGCAAAGCTTCCAAAAAAATACGAGTTTCCTGAAATCTCAGCAAACACTTTTTCACCCAATCTTGATGATACTTTCAAGTAATGATCAGTACACCAATCCCACTTGGCTCGCCAAATTTCCTTCTTCCAGGTTAAACCATTCCTTGGCAGTAACCGGTTACATTTTGAGGTTTCACTCTGTTTTCTCCTATAGGGATACATGTATTTGGAACTCTAAATCAAACACGGTTTGTGCTAGCTCTTTGAAACTTGACACAATAAAGCAGTTTCAAGTTCTATCTCTATGGTTTTTTTGCTATTGATGTAGCCCTAAGCAGAGACTGGCAAGAATCACTTTCATTGAAAGGGCCTGCCAAGCTTCCAAAAAACTATGAGTTGCCTGAAATCTCAGCAAACACTTTTTCACCCAATCTTGATGATACTTTCAGGTAATGATCAGTACACCAATCCCACTTGGCTCGCCAAATTTCGTTCTTCTAGGTTAAACCGTTCGTTGGCCGTAACCGGTTTCATTTTGAGGTTTCACTCTGTTTTCTCCTATAGGGATACATGTATTTGGAACTCTAAATCAAACACGGTTTGTGCTAGCTCTTTGAAACTTGACACAATAAAGCAGTTTCAAGTTCTATCTCTATGGTTTGATTGCTGTTGATGTAGCCCTAAGCAGAGACTTTCAAGAATCACTTTCATGGAAAGGGCCTGCAAAGCTTCCAAAAAAATACGAGTTGCCTGAAATCTCACCAAACACTTTTTCACCCAATCTTGATGATACTTTCAGGTAATGATCAATACACCAAGCCCACTTGGCTCGCCAAATTTCGTTCTTCTAGGTTAAACCGTTCGTTGGCAGTAACCGGTTTCATTTTGAGGTTTCACTCTGTTTTCTCCTATAGGGATACATGTATTTGGAACTCTAAATCAAACACGGTTTGTGCTAGCTCTTTGAAACTTGACACAATAAAGCAGTTTCAAGTTCTATCTCTATGGTTTGTTTGCTGTTGATGTAGCCCTAAGCAGAGACTGGGAAGATTCACTTTCATGGAAAGGGCCTGCCAAGATTCCAAAAAACTACGAGTTGCCTGAAATCTCAGCAAACACTTTTTCACCCAATCTTGATGATACTTACAGGTAATGATCAGTACACCAAGCCCACTTGGCTCGCCAAATTTCGTTCTTCTAGGTTCAACCGTTCGTTGGCAGTAACCGGTTTCATTTTGAGGTTTCACTCTGTTTTCTCCTATAGGGATACATGTATTTGGAACCCTAAATCAAACACGGTTTGTGCTAGCTGTTTGAAACTTGACACAATAAAGCAGTTTCAAGTTCTATCTCTATGGTTTGTTTGCTGTTGATGTAGCCCTAAGCAGAGACTGGCGAGAATCACTTTCATGGAAAGGGCCTGCCAAGCTTCCAAAAAACTACGAGTTGCCTGAAATCTCAGCAAACACTTTTTCACCCAATCTTGATGATACTTTCAGGTAATTATCAGTACACCAATCCCACTTGGCTCGCCAAATTTCCTTCTTCCAGGTTAAACCGTTCGTTGGCAGTAACCGGTTTCATTTTGAGGTTTCACTCTGTTTTCTCCTATAGGGATACATGTATTTGGAACTCTAAATCAAACACGGTTTGTGCTAGCTCTTTGAAACTTGACACAATAAAGCAGTTTCAAGTTCTATCTCTATGTGTTGTTTGCTGTTGATGTAGCCCTAAGCAGAGACTTTCGAGAATCACTTTCATGGAAAGGGCCTGCAAAGCTTCCAAAAAAATACGAGTTTCCTGAAATCTCAGCAAACACTTTTTCACCCAATCTTGATGATACTTTCAAGTAATGATCAGTACACCAATCCCACTTGGCTCGCCAAATTTCCTTCTTCCAGGTTAAACCATTCTTTGGCAGTAACCGGTTACATTTTGAGGTTTCACTCTGTTTTCTCCTATAGGGATACATGTATTTGGAACTCTAAATCAAACACGGTTTGTGCTAGCTCTTTGAAACTTGACACAATAAAGCAGTTTCAAGTTCTATCTCTATGGTTTGTTTGCTGTTGATGTAGCCCTAAGCAGAGACTGGGGAGATTCACTTTCATGGAAAGGGCCTGCCAAGCTTCCAAAAAACTACGAGTTGCCTGAAATCTCAGCAAACACTTTTTCACCCAATCTTGATGATACTTTCAGGTAATGATCAGTACACCAATCCCACTTGGCTCGCCAAATTTCGTTCTTCTAGGTTAAACCGTTTGTTGGCCGTAACCGGTTTCATTTTGAGGTTTCACTCTGTTTTCTCCTATAAGGATACATGTATTTGGAACTCTAAATCAAACACGGTTTGTGCTAGCTCTTTGAAACTTGACACAATAAAGCAGTTTCAAGTTCTATCTCTATGTGTTGTTTGCTGTTGATGTAGCCCTAAGCAGAGACTTTCGAGAATCACTTTCATGGAAAGGGCCTGCAAAGCTTCCAAAAAAATACGAGTTTCCTGAAATCTCAGCAAACACTTTTTCACCCAATCTTGATGATACTTTCAAGTAATGATCAGTACACCAATCCCACTTGGCTCGCCAAATTTCCTTCTTCCAGGTTAAACCATTCCTTGGCAGTAACCGGTTACATTTTGAGGTTTCACTCTGTTTTCTCCTATAGGGATACATGTATTTGGAACTCTAAATCAAACACGGTTTGTGCTAGCTCTTTGAAACTTGACACAATAAAGCAGTTTCAAGTTCTATCTCTATGGTTTTTTTGCTGTTGATGTAGCCCTAAGCAGAGACTGGCAAGAATCACTTTCATTGAAAGGGCCTGCCAAGCTTCCAAAAAACTATGAGTTGCCTGAAATCTCAGCAAACACTTTTTCACCCAATCTTGATGATACTTTCAGGTAATGATCAGTACACCAATCCCACTTGGCTCGCCAAATTTCGTTCTTCTAGGTTAAACCGTTCGTTGGCCGTAACCGGTTTCATTTTGAGGTTTCACTCTGTTTTCTCCTATAGGGATACATGTATTTGGAACTCTAAATCAAACACGGTTTGTGCTAGCTCTTTGAAACTTGACACAACAAAGCAGTTTCAAGTTCTATCTCTATGGTTTGATTGCTGTTGATGTAGCCCTAAGCAGAGACTTTCAAGAATCACTTTCATGGAAAGGGCCTGCCAAGCTTCCAAAAAACTACGAATTGCCTGAAATCTCAGCAAACACTTTTTCACCCAATCTTGATGATACTTTCAGGTAATGATCAATACACCAAGCCCACTTGGCTCGCCAAATTTCGTTCTTCTAGGTTAAACCGTTCATTGGCAGTAACTGGTTTCATTTTGAGGTTTCACTCTGTTTTCTCCTATAGGGATACATGTATTTGTAACTCTAAATCAAACACGGTTTGTGCTAGCTCTTTGAAACTTGACACAATAAAGCAGTTTCAAGTTCTATCTCTATGGTTTGTTTGCTGTTGATGTAGCCCTAAGCAGAGACTGGGGAGATTCACTTTCATGGAAAGGGCCTGCCAAGATTCCAAAAAACTACGAGTTGCCTGAAATCTCAGCAAACACTTTTTCACCCAATCTTGATGATACTTTCAGGTAATGATCAGTACACCAAGCCCACTTGGCTCGCCAAATTTCGTTCTTCTAGGTTCAACCGTTCGTTGGCAGTAACCGGTTTCATTTTGAGGTTTCACTCTGTTTTCTCCTATAGGGATACATGTATTTGGAACCCTAAATCAAACACGGTTTGTGCTAGCTCTTTGAAACTTGACACAATAAAGCAGTTTCAAGTTCTATCTCTATGGTTTGTTTGCTGTTGATGTAGCCCTAAGCAGAGACTGGCGAGAATCACTTTCATGGAAAGGGCCTGCCAATCTTCCAAAAAACTACGAGTTGCCTGAAATCTCAGCAAACACTTTTTCACCCAATCTTGATGATACTTTCAGGTAATTATCAGTACACCAATCCCACTTGGCTCGCCAAATTTCCTTCTTCCAGGTTAAACCGTTCGTTGGCAGTAACCGGTTTCATTTTGAGGTTTCACTCTGTTTTCTCCTATAGGTATACATGTATTTGGAACTCTAAATCAAACACGGTTTGTGCTAGCTCTTTGAAAGTTGACACAATAAAGCAGTTTCAAGTTCTATCTCTATGTGTTGTTTGCTGTTGATGTAGCCCTAAGCAGAGACTTTCGAGAATCACTTTCATGGAAAGGGCCTGCAAAGCTTCCAAAAAAATACGAGTTTCCTGAAATCTCAGCAAACACTTTTTCACCCAATCTTGATGATACTTTCAAGTAATGATCAGTACACCAATCCCACTTGGCTCGCCAAATTTCGTTCTTCTAGGTTAAACCGTTCGTTGGCCGTAACCGGTTTCATTTTGAGGTTTCACTCTGTTTTCTCCTATAGGGATACATGTATTTGGAACTCTAAATCAAACACGGTTTGTGCTAGCTCTTTGAAACTTGACACAATAAAGCAGTTTCATGTTCTATCTCTATCGTTTGTTTGCTGTTGATGTAGCCCTAAGCAGAGACTGGCGAGAATCACTTTCATGGAAAGGGCCTGCCAAGCTTCCAAAAAACTACGAGTTGCCTAAAATCTCAGCAAACACTTCTTCACCCAATCTTGATGATACTTTCAGGTAATGATCAGTACACAAAGCCCACTTGGCTCGCCAAATTTCGTTCTTCTAGGTTAAACCGTTCGTTGGCAGTAACCAGTTTCATTTTGAGGTTTCACTCTGTTTTCTTCTACAGCGATACATGTACTTTAAACTCTAAATCAAACACGGTTTGTGCTAGCTCTTTGAAACTTGACACAATAAAGCAGTTTCAATTTCTAGCTCTATGGTTTGTTTGCTGTTGATGTAGCCCTAAGTAGAGATGGGCGAGAATCACTTTTATGGATAGGGCCTGCCAAGCTTCCAAAAAACTACGAGTTGCCTGAAATCTCAGCAAACACTTTTTCACCCAATCGTGATGATACATTCAAGTAATGATCAGTACACCAATCCCACTTGGCTCGCCAAATTTCCTTCTTCCAGGTTAAACCGTTCGTTGGCAGTAACCGGTTTCATTTTGAGGTTTCACTCTGTTTTCTCCTATAGGGATACATGTATTTGGAACTCTAAATCAAACACGGTTTGTGCTAGCTCTTTGAAACTTGACACAATAAAGCACTTTCAAGTTCTATCTCTATGGTTTGATTGCTGTTGATGTAGCCCTAAGCAGAGACTTTCAAGAATCACTTTCATGGAAAGGGCCTGCCAATCTTCAAAAAAACTACGAGTTGCCTGAAATCTCAGCAAACACTTTTTCACCCAATCTTGATGATACATTCAAGTAATGATCAGTACACCAATCCCACTTGGCTCACCAAATTTCCTTCTTCCAGGTTAAACCGTTCGTTGGCAGTAACCGGTTTCATTTTGAGGTTTCACTCTGTTTTCTCCTATAGGGATACATGTATTTGGAACTCTAAATCAAACACGGTTTGTGCTAGCTCTTTGAAACTTGACACAATAAAGCAGTTTTCAAGTTCTATCTCTATGGTTTGTTTGCTGTTGATGTAGCCCTAAGCAGAGACTGGGGAGATTCACTTTCATGGAAAGGGCCTGCCAAGATTCCAAAAAACTACGAGTTGCCTGAAATCTCAGCAAACACTTTTTCACCCAATCTTGATGATACTTTCAGGTAATGATCAGTACACCAAGCCCACTTGGCTCGCCAAATTTCGTTCTTCTAGGTTCAACCGTTCGTTGGCAGTAACCGGTTTCATTTTGAGGTTTCACTCTGTTTTCTCCTATAGGGATACATGTATTTGGAACCCTAAATCAAACACGGTTTGTGCTAGCTGTTTGAAACTTGACACAATAAAGCAGTTTCAAGTTCTATCTCTATGGTTTGTTTGCTGTTGATGTAGCCCTAAGCAGAGACTGGCGAGAATCACTTTCATGGAAAGGGCCTGCCAAGCTTCCAAAAAACTACGAGTTGCCTGAAAATCTCAGCAAACACTTTTTCACCCAATCTTGATGATACTTTCAGGTAATTATCAGTACACCAATCCCACTTGGCTCGCCAAATTTCCTTCTTCCAGGTTAAACCGTTCGTTGGCAGTAACCGGTTTCATTTTGAGGTTTCACTCTGTTTTCTCCTATAGGGATACATGTATTTGGAACTCTAAATCAAACACGGTTTGTGCTAGCTCTTTGAAACTTGACACAATAAAGCAGTTTCAAGTTCTATCTCTATGTGTTGTTTGCTGTTGATGTAGCCCTAAGCAGAGACTTTCGAGAATCACTTTCATGGAAAGGGCCTGCAAAGCTTCCAAAAAAATACGAGTTTCCTGAAATCTCAGCAAACACTTTTTCACCCAATCTTGATGATACTTTCAAGTAATGATCAGTACACCAATCCCACTTGGCTCGCCAAATTTCCTTCTTCCAGGTTAAACCATTCTTTGGCAGTAACCGGTTACATTTTGAGGTTTCACTCTGTTTTCTCCTATAGGGATACATGTATTTGGAACTCTAAATCAAACACGGTTTGTGCTAGCTCTTTGAAACTTGACACAATAAAGCAGTTTCAAGTTCTATCTCTATGGTTTGTTTGCTGTTGATGTAGCCCTAAGCAGAGACTGGGGAGATTCACTTTCATGGAAAGGGCCTGCCAAGCTTCCAAAAAACTACGAGTTGCCTGAAATCTCAGCAAACACTTTTTCACCCAATCTTGATGATACTTTCAGGTAATGATCAGTACACCAATCCCACTTGGCTCGCCAAATTTCGTTCTTCTAGGTTAAACCGTTTGTTGGCCGTAACCGGTTTCATTTTGAGGTTTCACTCTGTTTTCTCCTATAAGGATACATGTATTTGGAACTCTAAATCAAACACGGTTTGTGCTAGCTCTTTGAAACTTGACACAATAAAGCAGTTTCAAGTTCTATCTCTATGTGTTGTTTGCTGTTGATGTAGCCCTAAGCAGAGACTTTCGAGAATCACTTTCATGGAAAGGGCCTGCAAAGCTTCCAAAAAAATACGAGTTTCCTGAAATCTCAGCAAACACTTTTTCACCCAATCTTGATGATACTTTCAAGTAATGATCAGTACACCAATCCCACTTGGCTCGCCAAATTTCCTTCTTCCAGGTTAAACCATTCCTTGGCAGTAACCGGTTACATTTTGAGGTTTCACTCTGTTTTCTCCTATAGGGATACATGTATTTGGAACTCTAAATCAAACACGGTTTGTGCTAGCTCTTTGAAACTTGACACAATAAAGCAGTTTCAAGTTCTATCTCTATGGTTTTTTTGCTGTTGATGTAGCCCTAAGCAGAGACTGGCAAGAATCACTTTCATTGAAAGGGCCTGCCAAGCTTCCAAAAAACTATGAGTTGCCTGAAATCTCAGCAAACACTTTTTCACCCAATCTTGATGATACTTTCAGGTAATGATCAGTACACCAATCCCACTTGGCTCGCCAAATTTCGTTCTTTCTAGGTTAAACCGTTCGTTGGCCGTAACCGGTTTCATTTTGAGGTTTCACTCTGTTTTCTCCTATAGGGATACATGTATTTGGAACTCTAAATCAAACACGGTTTGTGCTAGCTCTTTGAAACTTGACACAACAAAGCAGTTTCAAGTTCTATCTCTATGGTTTGATTGCTGTTGATGTAGCCCTAAGCAGAGACTTTCAAGAATCACTTTCATGGAAAGGGCCTGCCAAGCTTCCAAAAAACTACGAATTGCCTGAAATCTCAGCAAACACTTTTTCACCCAATCTTGATGATACTTTCAGGTAATGATCAATACACCAAGCCCACTTGGCTCGCCAAATTTCGTTCTTCTAGGTTAAACCGTTCGTTGGCAGTAACTGGTTTCATTTTGAGGTTTCACTCTGTTTTCTCCTATAGGGATACATGTATTTGTAACTCTAAATCAAACACGGTTTGTGCTAGCTCTTTGAAACTTGACACAATAAAGCAGTTTCAAGTTCTATCTCTATGGTTTGTTTGCTGTTGATGTAGCCCTAAGCAGAGACTGGGGAGATTCACTTTCATGGAAAGGGCCTGCCAAGATTCCAAAAAACTACGAGTTGCCTGAAATCTCAGCAAACACTTTTTCACCCAATCTTGATGATACTTTCAGGTAATGATCAGTACACCAAGCCCACTTGGCTCGCCAAATTTCGTTCTTCTAGGTTCAACCGTTCGTTGGCAGTAACCGGTTTCATTTTGAGGTTTCACTCTGTTTTCTCCTATAGGGATACATGTATTTGGAACCCTAAATCAAACACGGTTTGTGCTAGCTCTTTGAAACTTGACACAATAAAGCAGTTTCAAGTTCTATCTCTATGGTTTGTTTGCTGTTGATGTAGCCCTAAGCAGAGACTGGCGAGAATCACTTTCATGGAAAGGGCCTGCCAATCTTCCAAAAAACTACGAGTTGCCTGAAATCTCAGCAAACACTTTTTCACCCAATCTTGATGATACTTTCAGGTAATTATCAGTACACCAATCCCACTTGGCTCGCCAAATTTCCTTCTTCCAGGTTAAACCGTTCGTTGGCAGTAACCGGTTTCATTTTGAGGTTTCACTCTGTTTTCTCCTATAGGTATACATGTATTTGGAACTCTAAATCAAACACGGTTTGTGCTAGCTCTTTGAAAGTTGACACAATAAAGCAGTTTCAAGTTCTATCTCTATGTGTTGTTTGCTGTTGATGTAGCCCTAAGCAGAGACTTTCGAGAATCACTTTCATGGAAAGGGCCTGCAAAGCTTCCAAAAAAATACGAGTTTCCTGAAATCTCAGCAAACACTTTTTCACCCAATCTTGATGATACTTTCAAGTAATGATCAGTACACCAATCCCACTTGGCTCGCCAAATTTCGTTCTTCTAGGTTAAACCGTTCGTTGGCCGTAACCGGTTTCATTTTGAGGTTTCACTCTGTTTTCTCCTATAGGGATACATGTATTTGGAACTCTAAATCAAACACGGTTTGTGCTAGCTCTTTGAAACTTGACACAATAAAGCAGTTTCATGTTCTATCTCTATCGTTTGTTTGCTGTTGATGTAGCCCTAAGCAGAGACTGGCGAGAATCACTTTCATGGAAAGGGCCTGCCAAGCTTCCAAAAAACTACGAGTTGCCTAAAATCTCAGCAAACACTTCTTCACCCAATCTTGATGATACTTTCAGGTAATGATCAGTACACAAAGCCCACTTGGCTCGCCAAATTTCGTTCTTCTAGGTTAAACCGTTCGTTGGCAGTAACCAGTTTCATTTTGAGGTTTCACTCTGTTTTCTTCTACAGCGATACATGTACTTTAAACTCTAAATCAAACACGGTTTGTGCTAGCTCTTTGAAACTTGACACAATAAAGCAGTTTCAATTTCTAGCTCTATGGTTTGTTTGCTGTTGATGTAGCCCTAAGTAGAGATGGGCGAGAATCACTTTTATGGATAGGGCCTGCCAAGCTTCCAAAAAACTACGAGTTGCCTGAAATCTCAGCAAACACTTTTTCACCCAATCGTGATGATACATTCAAGTAATGATCAGTACACCAATCCCACTTGGCTCGCCAAATTTCCTTCTTCCAGGTTAAACCGTTCGTTGGCAGTAACCGGTTTCATTTTGAGGTTTCACTCTGTTTTCTCCTATAGGGATACATGTATTTGGAACTCTAAATCAAACACGGTTTGTGCTAGCTCTTTGAAACTTGACACAATAAAGCACTTTCAAGTTCTATCTCTATGGTTTGATTGCTGTTGATGTAGCCCTAAGCAGAGACTTTCAAGAATCACTTTCATGGAAAGGGCCTGCCAATCTTCAAAAAAACTACGAGTTGCCTGAAATCTCAGCAAACACTTTTTCACCCAATCTTGATGATACATTCAAGTAATGATCAGTACACCAATCCCACTTGGCTCACCAAATTTCCTTCTTCCAGGTTAAACCGTTCGTTGGCAGTAACCGGTTTCATTTTGAGGTTTCACTCTGTTTTCTCCTATAGGGATACATGTATTTGGAACTCTAAATCAAACACGGTTTGTGCTAGCTCTTTGAAACTTGACACAATAAAGCAGTTTCAAGTTCTATCTCTATGGTTTGTTTGCTGTTGATGTAGCCCTAAGCAGAGACTGGGGAGATTCACTTTCATGGAAAGGGCCTGCCAAGATTCCAAAAAACTACGAGTTGCCTGAAATCTCAGCAAACACTTTTTCACCCAATCTTGATGATACTTTCAGGTAATGATCAGTACACCAAGCCCACTTGGCTCGCCAAATTTCGTTCTTCTAGGTTCAACCGTTCGTTGGCAGTAACCGGTTTCATTTTGAGGTTTCACTCTGTTTTCTCCTATAGGGATACATGTATTTGGAACCCTAAATCAAACACGGTTTGTGCTAGCTCTTTGAAACTTGACACAATAAAGCAGTTTCAAGTTCTATCTCTATGGTTTGTTTGCTGTTGATGTTGCCCTAAGCAGAGACTGGCGAGAATCACTTTCATGGAAAGGGCCTGCCAAGCTTCCAAAAAACTACGAGTTGCCTGAAATCTCAGCAAACACTTTTTCACCCAATCTTGATGATACTTTCAGGTAATTATCAGTACACCAATCCCACTTGGCTCGCCAAATTTCCTTCTTCCAGGTTAAACCGTTCGTTGGCAGTAACCGGTTTCATTTTGAGGTTTCACTCTGTTTTCTCCTATAGGTATACATGTATTTGGAACTCTAAATCAAACACGGTTTGTGCTAGCTCTTTGAAAGTTGACACAATAAAGCAGTTTCAAGTTCTATCTCTATGTGTTGTTTGCTGTTGATGTAGCCCTAAGCAGAGACTTTCGAGAATCACTTTCATGGAAAGGGGCCTGCAAAGCTTCCAAAAAAATACGAGTTTCCTGAAATCTCAGCAAACACTTTTTCACCCAATCTTGATGATACTTTCAGGTAATGATCAGTACACCAAGCCCACTTGGCTCGCCAAATTTCGTTCTTCTAGGTTCAACCGTTCGTTGGCAGTAACCGGTTTCATTTTGAGGTTTCACTCTGTTTTCTCCTATAGGGATACATGTATTTGGAACCCTAAATCAAACACGGTTTGTGCTAGCTGTTTGAAACTTGACACAATAAAGCAGTTTCAAGTTCTATCTCTATGGTTTGTTTGCTGTTGATGTAGCCCTAAGCAGAGACTGGCGAGAATCACTTTCATGGAAAGGGCCTGCCAAGCTTCCAAAAAACTACGAGTTGCCTGAAATCTCAGCAAACACTTTTTCACCCAATCTTGATGATACTTTCAGGTAATTATCAGTACACCAATCCCACTTGGCTCGCCAAATTTCCTTCTTCCAGGTTAAACCGTTCGTTTGCAGTAACCGGTTTCATTTTGAGGTTTCACTCTGTTTTCTCCTATAGCGATACATGTATTTGGAACTCTAAATCAAACACGGTTTGTGCTAGCTCTTTGAAAGTTGACACAATAAAGCAGTTTCAAGTTCTATCTCTATGTGTTGTTTGCTGTTGATGTAGCCCTAAGCAGAGACTTTCGAGAATCACTTTCATGGAAAGGGCCTGCAAAGCTTCCAAAAAAATACGAGTTTCCTGAAATCTCAGCAAACACTTTTTCACCCAATCTTGATGATACTTTCAAGTAATGATCAGTACACCAATCCCACTTGGCTCGCCAAATTTCCTTCTTCCAGGTTAAACCGTTCCTTGGCAGTAACCGGTTACATTTTGAGGTTTCACTCTGTTTTCTCCTTTAGGGATACATGTATTTGGAACTCTAAATCAAACACGGTTTGTGCTAGCTCTTTGAAACTTGACAAAATAAAGCAGTTTCAAGTTCTATCTCTATGGTTTGTTTGCTGTTGATGTAGCCCTAAGCAGAGACTGGCAAGAATCACTTTCATTGAAAGGGCCTGCCAAGCTTCCAAAAAACTATGAGTTGCCTGAAATCTCAGCAAACACTTTTTCACCCAATCTTGATGATACTTTCAGGTAATGATCAGTACACCAATCCCACTTGGCTCACCAAATTTCGTTCTTCTAGGTTAAACGGTTCGTTGGCCGTAACCGGTTTCATTTTGAGGTTTCACTCTGTTTTCTCCTATAGGGATACATGTATTTGGAACTCTAAATCAAACACGGTTTGTGCTAGCTCTTTGAAACTTGACACAATAAAGCAGTTTCATGTTCTATCTCTATCGTTTGTTTGCTGTTGATGTAGCCCCTAAGCAGAGACTGGCGAGAATCACTTTCATGGAAAGGGCCTGCCAAGCTTCCAAAAAACTACGAGTTGCCTAAAATCTCAGCAAACACTTCTTCACCCAATCTTGATGATACTTTCAGGTAATGATCAGTACACAAAGCCCACTTGGCTCGCCAAATTTCGTTCTTCTAGGTTAAACCGTTCGTTGGCAGTAACCAGTTTCATTTTGAGGTTTCACTCTGTTTTCTTCTACAGCGATACATGTACTTTAAACTCTAAATCAAACACGGTTTGTGCTAGCTCTTTGAAACTTGACACAATAAAGCAGTTTCAATTTCTAGCTCTATGGTTTGTTTGCTGTTGATGTAGCCCTAAGTAGAGATGGGCGAGAATCACTTTTATGGATAGGGCCTGCCAAGCTTCCAAAAAACTACGAGTTGCCTGAAATCTCAGCAAACACTTTTTCACCCAATCGTGATGATACATTCAAGTAATGATCAGTACACCAATCCCACTTGGCTCGCCAAATTTCCTTCTTCCAGGTTAAACCGTTCGTTGGCAGTAACAGGTTTCATTTTGAGGTTTCACTCTGTTTTCTCCTATAGGGATACATGTATTTGGA
>NW_027522193.1:0-28230 GCF_052094955.1 Ictidomys tridecemlineatus | reverse complement strand
CAAGATTGGGTGAAAACGTGTTTGCTGAGATTTCAGGCAACTCGTAGTTTTTGGAAGCTTGGCAGGCCCTTTCCATGAAAGTGATTCTCGCCAGTCTCTGCTTAGGGCTACATCAACAGCAAACAAACCATAGAGATAGAACTTGAAACTGCTTTATTGTGTCAAGTTTCAAAGAGCTAGCACAAACCGTGTTTGATTTAGAGTTCCAAATACATGTATCCCTATAGGAGAAAACAGAGTGAAACCTCAAAATGAAACCGGTTACTGCCAACGAACGGTTTAACCTAGAAGAACGAAATTTGGCGAGCCAAGTGGGCTTGGTGTACTGATCATTACCTGAAAGTATCATCAAGATTGGGTGAAAAAGCGTTTGCTGAGATTTCAGGCAACTCGTAGTTTTTTGGAAGCTTGGCAGGCCCTTTCCATGAAAGTGATTCTCGCCAGTCTCTGCTTAGGGCTACATCAACAGCAAACAAACCATAGAGATAGAACTTGAAACTGCTTTATTGTGTCAAGTTTCAAAGAGCTAGCACAAACCGTGTTTGATTTAGAGTTCCAAATACATGTATCCCTATAGGAGAAAACAGAGGGAAACCTCAAAATGAAACCGGTTACTGCCAACGAACGGTTTAACCTAGAAGAACGAAATTTGGCGAGCCAAGTGGGCTTGGTGTACTGATCATTACCTGAAAGTATCATCAAGATTGGGTGAAAAAGTGTTTGCTGAGATTTCTGGCAACTCGTAGTTTTTTGGAAGCTTGGCAGGCCCTTTCCATGAAAGTGATTCTCGCCAGTCTCTGCTTAGGGCTACATCAACAGCAAACAAACCATAGAGATAGAACTTGAAACTGCTTTATTGTGTTAAGTTTCAAAGAGCTAGCACAAACCGTGTTTGATTTAGAGTTCCAAATACATGTATCCCTATAGGAGAAAACAGAGTGAAACCTCAAAATGAAACAGGTTACTGCCAACGAACGGTTTAACCTAGAAGAACGAAATTTGGCGAGCCACGTGGGCTTGGTGTACTGATCATTACCTGAAAGTATCATCAAGATTGGGTGAAAAAGTGTTTGCTGAGATTTCAGGCAACTCGTAGTTTTTGGAAGCTTGGCAGGCCTTTCCATGAAAGTGATTCTCGCCAGTCTCTGCTTAGGGCTACATCAACAGCAAACAAACCATAGAGATAGAACTTGAAACTGCTTTATTGTGTCAAGTTTCAAAGAGCTAGCACAAACCCTGTTGATTTAGAGTTCCAAATACATGTATCCCTATAGGAGAAAACAGAGTGAAACCTCAAAATGAAACCGGTTACTGCCAACGAACGGTTTAACCTAGAAGAACGAAATTTGGCGAGCCAGGTTGGCTTGGTGTACTGATCATTACCTGAAAGTATCATCAAGATTGGGTGAAAAAGTGTTTGCTGAGATTTCTGGCAACTCGTAGTTTTTTGGAAGCTTGGCAGGCCCTTTCCATGAAAGTGATTCTCGCCAGTCTCTGCTTAGGGCTACATCAACAGCAAACAAACCATAGAGATAGAACTTGAAACTGCTTTATTGTGTTAAGTTTCAAAGAGCTAGCACAAACCGTGTTTGATTTAGAGTTCCAAATACATGTATCCCTATAGGAGAAAACAGAGTGAAACCTCAAAATGAAACAGGTTACTGCCAACGAACGGTTTAACCTAGAAGAACGAAATTTGGCGAGCCACGTGGGCTTGGTGTACTGATCATTACCTGAAAGTATCATCAGATTGGGTGAAAAAGTGTTTGCTGAGATTTCAGGCAACTCGTAGTTTTTTGGAAGCTTGGCAGGCCCTTTCCATGAAAGTGATTCTCGCCAGACTCTGCTTAGGGCTACATCAACAGCAAACAAACCATAGAGATAGAACTTGAAACTGCTTTATTGTGTCAAGTTTCAAAGAGCTAGCACAAACCGCGTTTGATTTAGAGTTCCAAATACATGTATTCCTATAGGAGAAAACAGAGGGAAACCTCAAAATGAAACCGGTTACTGCCAACGAACGGTTTAACCTAGAAGAACGAAATTTGGCGAGCCAAGTGGGCTTGGTGTACTGATCATTACCTGAAAGTATCATCAAGATTGGGTGAAAAAGTGTTTGCTGAGATTTCAGGCAACTCGTAGTTTTTTGGAAGCTTGGCAGGCCCTTTCCATGAAAGTGATTCTCGCCAGTCTCTGCTTAGGGCTACATCAACCGCAAACAAACCATAGAGATAGAACTTGAAACTGCTTTATTGTGTCAAGTTTCAAAGAGCTAGCACAAACCGTGTTTGATTTAGAGTTCCAAATACATGTATCCCTATAGGAGAAAACAGAGTGAAACCTCAAAATGAAAGCGGTTACTGCCAACGAACGGTTTAACCTAGAAGAACGAAATTTGGCGAGCCAAGTGGGCTTGGTGTACTGATCATTACCTGAAAGTATCATCAAGATTGGGTGAAAAAGCATTTGCTGAGATTTCAGGCAACTCGTAGTTTTTTCGAAGCTTGGCAGGCCCTTTCCATGAAAGTGATTCTCGCCAGTCTCTGCTTAGGGCTACATCAACAGCAAACAAAACATAGAGATAGAACTTGAAACTGCTTTATTGTGTCAAGTTTCAAAGAGCTAGCACAACCGCGTTTGATTTAGAGTTCCAAATACATGTATCCCTATAGGAGAAAACAGAGTGAAAACTCAAAATGAAACCGGTTACTTCCAACGAATGGTTTAACCTAGAAGAACGAAATTTGGCGATCCAAGTGGGCTTGGGGAACTGATCATTACCTGAAAGTATCATCAAGATTGGGTGAAAAAGTGTTTGCTGAAATTTCAGGCAACTCGTAGTTTTTTGGAAGCTTGGCAGGCCCTTTCCATGAAAGTGATTCTCGCCAGTCTCTGCTTAGGGATACATCAACAGCAAACAAACCATAGAGATAGAACTTGAAACTGCTTTCTTGTGTCAAGTTTCAAAGGGCTAGCACAAACCGTGTTTGATTTAGAGTTCCAAATACATGTATCCCTATAGGAGAAAACAGAGTGAAACCTCAAAATGAAACCGGTTACTGCCAACGAACGGTTTAACCTAGAAGAACGAAATTTGGCGAGCCAGGTGGGCTTGGTGTACTGATCATTACCTGAAAGTATCATCAAGATTGGGTGAAAAAGTGTTTGCTGAGATTTCTGGCAACTCGTAGTTTTTTGGAAGCTTGGCAGGCCCTTTCCATGAAAGTGATTCTCGCCAGTCTCTGCTTAGGGCTACATCAACAGCAAACAAACCATAGAGATAGAACTTGAAACTGCTTTATTGTGTTAAGTTTCAAAGAGCTAGCACAAACCGTGTTTGATTTAGAGTTCCAAATACATGTATCCCTATAGGAGAAAACAGAGTGAAACCTCAAAATGAAACAGGTTACTGCCAACGAATGGTTAAACCTAGAAGAACGAAATTTGGCGAGCCACGTGGGCTTGGTGTACTGATCATTACCTGAAAGTATCATCAAGATTGGGTGAAAAAGTGTTTGCTGAGATTTCAGGCAACTCGTAGTTTTTTGGAAGCTTGGCAGGCCCTTTCCATGAAAGTGATTCTCGCCAGTCTCTGCTTAGGGCTACATCAACCGCAAACAAACCATAGAGATAGAACATGAAACTGCTTTATTGTGTCAAGTTTCAAAGAGCTAGCACAAACCGTGTTTGATTTAGAGTTCCAAATACATGTATCCCTATAGGAGAAAACAGAGTGAAACCTCAAAATGAAACCGGTTACTGCCAACGAACGGTTTAACCTAGAAGAACGAAATTTGGCGAGCCAAGTGGGCTTGGTGTACTGATCATTACCTGAAAGTATCATCAAGATTGGGTGAAAAAGCATTTGCTGAGATTTCAGGCAACTCGTAGTTTTTCGAAGCTTGGCAGGCCCTTTCCATGAAAGTGATTCTCGTCAGTCTCTGCTTAGGGCTACATCAACAGCAAACAAACCATAGAGATAGAACTTGAAACTGCTTTATTGTGTCAAGTTTCAAAGAGCTAGCACAAACCGTGTTTGATTTAGAGTTCCAAATACATGTATCCCTATAGGAGAAAACAGAGTGAAACCTCAAAATGAAACAGGTTACTGCCAACGAACGGTTTAACCTAGAAGAACGAAATTTGGCGAGCCACGTGGGCTTGGTGTACTGATCATTACCTGAAAGTATCATCAAGATTGGGTGAAAAAGTGTTTGCTGAGATTTCAGGCAACTCGTAGTTTTTTGGAAGCTTGGCAGGCCCTTTCCATGAAAGTGATTCTCGCCAGTCTCTGCTTAGGGCTACATCAAACCGCAAACAAACCATAGAGATAGAACATGAAACTGCTTTATTGTGTCAAGTTTCAAAGAGCTAGCACAAACCGTGTTTGATTTAGAGTTCCAAATACATGTATCCCTATAGGAGAAAACAGAGTGAAACCTCAAAATGAAACCGGTTACTGCCAACGAACGGTTTAACCTAGAAGAACGAAATTTGGCGAGCCAAGTGGGCTTGGTGTACTGATCATTACCTGAAAGTATCATCAAGATTGGGTGAAAAAACATTTGCTGAGATTTCAGGCAACTCGTAGTTTTTTCGAAGCTTGGCAGGCCCTTTCCATGAAAGTGATTCTCGTCAGTCTCTGCTTAGGGCTACATCAACAGCAAACAAACCATAGAGATAGAACTTGAAACTGCTTTATTGTGTCAAGTTTCAAAGAGCTAGCACAAACCGTTGTTGATTTAGAGTTCCAAATACATGTATCCCTATAGGAGAAAACAGAGTGAAACCTCAAAATGAAACCGGTTACTGCCAACGAACGGTTTAACCTAGAAGAACGAAATTTGGCCAGCCAAGTGGGCTTGGTGTACTGATCATTACCTGAAAGTATCATCAAGATTGGGTGAAAAAGTGTTTGCTGAGATTTCAGGCAACTCGTAGTTTTTTGGAAGCTTGGCAGGCCCTTTCCATGAAAGTGATTCTCGCCAGTCTCTGCTTAGGGCTACATCAACCGCAAACAAACCATAGAGATAGAACTTGAAACTGCTTTATTGTGTCAAGTTTCAAAGAGCTAGCACAAACCGTGTTTGATTTAGAGTTCCAAATACATGTATCCCTATAGGAGAAAACAGAGTGAAACCTCAAAATGAAACCGGTTACTGCCAACGAAAGGTTTAACCTAGAAGAACGAAATTTGGCGAGCCAAGTGGGCTTGGTGTACTGATCATTACCTGAAAGTATCATCAAGATTGGGTGAAAAAGTGTTTGCTGAGATTTCAGGCAACTCGTAGTTTTTTGGAAGCTTGGCAGGCCCTTTCCATGAAAGTGATTCTCGCCAGTCTCTGCTTAGGGCTACATCAACAGCAAACAAACCATAGAGATAGAACTTGAAACTGCTTTATTGTGTCAAGTTTCAAAGAGCTAGCACAAACCGCGTTTGATTTAGAGTTCCAAATACATGTATTCCTATAGGAGAAAACAGAGGGAAACCTCAAAATGAAACCGGTTACTGCCAACGAACGGTTTAACCTAGAAGAACGAAATTTGGCGAGCCAAGTGGGCTTGGTGTACTGATCATTACCTGAAAGTATCATCAAGATTGGGTGAAAAAGTGTTTGCTGAGATTTCAGGCAACTCGTAGTTTTTTGGAAGCTTGGCAGGCCCTTTCCATGAAAGTGATTCTCGCCAGTCTCTGCTTAGGGCTACATCAACCACAAACAAACCATAGAGATAGAACTTGAAACTGCTTTATTGTGTCAAGTTTCAAAGAGCTAGCACAAACCGTGTTTGATTTAGAGTTCCAAATACATGTATCCCTATAGGAGAATACAGAGTGAAACCTCAAAATGAAAGCGGTTCCTGCCAACGAACGGTTTAACCTAGAAGAACGAAATTTGGCGAGCCAAGTGGGCTAGGTGTACTGATCATTACCTGAAAGTATCATCAAGATTGGGTGAAAAAGCATTTGCTGAGATTTCAGGCAACTCGTAGTTTTTCGAAGCTTGCAGGCCCTTTCCATGAAAGTGATTCTCGCCAGTCTCTGCTTAGGGCTACATCAACAGCAAACAAAACATAGAGATAGAACTTGAAACTGCTTTATTGTGTCAAGTTTCAAAGAGCTAGCACAAACCGCGTTTGATTTAGAGTTCCAAATACATGTATCCCTATAGGAGAAAACAGAGTGAAACCTCAAAATGAAACCGGTTACTTCCAACGAATGGTTTAACCTAGAAGAACGAAATTTGGCGAGCCAAGTGGGCTTGGGGAACTGATCATTACCTGAAAGTATCATCAAGATTGGGTGAAAAAGTGTTTGCTGAAATTTCAGGCAACTCGTAGTTTTTTGGAAGCTCGGCAGGCCCTTTCCATGAAAGTGATTCTCGCCAGTCTCTGCTTAGGGATACATCAACAGCAAACAAACCATAGAGATAGAACTTGAAACTGCTTTCTTGTGTCAAGTTTCATAGGGCTAGCACAAACCGTGTTTGATTTAGAGTTCCAAATACATGTATCCCTATAGGAGAAAACAGAGTGAAACCTCAAAATGAAACCGGTTACTGCCAACGAACGGTTTAACCTAGAAGAACGAAATTTGGCGAGCCAGGTGGGCTTGGTGTACTGATCATTACCTGAAAGTATCATCAAGATTGGGTGAAAAAGTGTTTGCTGAGATTTCTGTCAACTCGTAGTTTTTTGGAAGCTTGGCAGGCCCTTTCCATGAAAGTGATTCTCGCCAGTCTCTGCTTAGGGCTACATCAACAGCAAACAAACCATAGAGATAGAACTTGAAACTGCTTTATTGTGTTAAGTTTCAAAGAGCTAGCACAAACCGTGTTTGATTTAGAGTTCCAAATACATGTATCCCTATAGGAGAAAACAGATTGAAACCTCAAAATGAAACAGGTTACTGCCAACGAACGGTTTAACCTAGAAGAACGAAATTTGGCGAGCCACGTGGGCTTGGTGTACTGATCATTACCTGAAAGTATCATCAAGATTGGGTGAAAAAGTGTTTGCTGAGATTTCAGGCAACTCGTAGTTTTTTGGAAGCTTGGCAGGCCCTTTCCATGAAAGTGATTCTCGCCAGTCTCTGCTTAGGGCTACATCAACCGCAAACAAACCATAGAGATAGAACATGAAACTGCTTTATTGTGTCAAGTTTCAAAGAGCTAGCACAAACCGTGTTTGATTTAGAGTTCCAAATACATGTATCCCTATAGGAGAAAACTGAGGGAAACCTCAAAATGAAACCGGTTACTGCCAACGAACGGTTTAACCTAGAAGAACGAAATTTGGCCAGCCAAGTGGGCTTGGTGTACTGATCATTACCTGAAAGTATCATCAAGATTGGGTGAAAAAGTGTTTGCTGAGATTTCAGGCAACTCGTAGTTTTTTGGAAGCTTGGCAGGCCCTTTCCATGAAAGTGATTCTCGCCAGTCTCTGCTTAGGGCTACATCAACCGCAAACAAACCATAGAGATAGAACTTGAAACTGCTTTATTGTGTCAAGTTTCAAAGAGCTAGCACAAACCGTGTTTGATTTAGAGTTCCAAATACATGCATCCGTATAGGAGAAAACAGAGTGAAACCTCAAAATGAAACCGGTTACTGCCAACGAACGGTTTAACCTAGAAGAACGAAATTTGGCGAGCCAAGTGGGCTTGGTGTACTGATCATTACCTGAAAGTATCATCAAGATTGGGTGAAAAAGCATTTGCTGAGATTTCAGGCAACTCGTAGTTTTTTCGAAGCTTGGCAGGCCCTTTCCATGAAAGTGATTCTCGCCAGTCTCTGCTTAGGGCTACATCAACAGCAAACAAACCATAGAGATAGAACTTGAAACTGCTTTATTGTGTCAAGTTTCAAAGAGCTAGCACAAACCGTGTTTTATTTAGAGTTCCAAATACATGTATCCCTATAGGAGAAAACAGAGTGAAACCTCAAAATGAAACCGGTTACTGCCAACGAACGGTTTAACCTAGAAGAACGAAATTTGGCGAGCCAAGTGGGCTTGGTGTACTGATCATTACCTGAAAGTATCATCAAGATTGGGTGAAAAAGTGTTTTCTGAGATTTCAGGCAACTCGTAGTTTTTTGGAAGCTTGGCAGGCCCTTTCCATTAAAGTGATTCTCGCCAGTCTCTGCTTAGGGCTACATCAACAGCAAACAAACCATAGAGATAGAACTTGAAACTGCTTTATTGTGTCAAGTTTCAAAGAGCTAGCACAAACCGCGTTTGATTTAGAGTTCCAATACATGTATCCCTATAGGAGAAAACAGAGGGAAACCTCAAAATGAAACCGGTTACTGCCAACGAACGGTTAAGCTAGAAGAACGAAATTTGGCGAGCCAAGTGGGCTTGGTGTACTGATCATTACCTGAAAGTATCATCAATATTGGGTGAAAAAGTGTTTGCTGAGATTTCAGGCAACTCGTAGTTTTTTGGAAGCTTGGCAGGCCCTTTCCATGAAAGTGATTCTCGCCAGTCTCTGCTTAGGGCTACATCAACAGCAAACAAACCATAGAGATAGAACTTGAAACTGCTTTATTGTGTCAAGTTTCAAAGAGCTAGCACAAACCGTGTTTGATTTAGAGTTCCAAATACATGTATCCCTATAGGAGAAAACAGAGTGAAACCTCAAAATGAAACCGGTTACTGCCAACGAACGGTTTAACCTAGAAGAACGAAATTTGGCGAGCCAAGTGGGCTTGGTGTACTGATCATTACCTGAAAGTATCATCAAGATTGGGTGAAAAAGTGTTTGCTGAGATTTCAGCAACTCGTAGTTTTTTGGAAGCTTGGCAGGCCCTTTCCATGAAAGTGATTCTCGCCAGTCTCTGCTTAGGGCTACATCAACAGCAAACAAACCATAGAGATAGAACTTGAAACTGCTTTATTGTGTCAAGTTTCAAAGAGCTAGCACAAACCGTGTTTGATTTAGAGTTCCAAATACATGTATCCCTATAGGAGAAACAGAGGGAAACCTCAAATGAAACCGGTTACTGCCAACGAACGGTTTAACCTAGAAGAACGAAATTTGGCGAGCCAAGTGGGCTTGGTGTACTGATCATTACCTGAAAGTATCATCAAGATTGGGTGAAAAAGCGTTTGCTGAGATTTCAGGCAACTCGTAGTTTTTTGGAAGCTTGGCAGGCCCTTTCCCATGAAAGTGATTCTCGCCAGTCTCTGCTTAGGGCTACATCAACAGCAAACAAACCATACAGATAGAACTTGAAACTGCTTTATTGTGTCAAGTTTCAAAGAGCTAGCACAAACCGTGTTTGATTTAGAGTTCCAAATACATGTATCCCTATAGGAGAAAACAGAGTGAAACCTCAAAATGAAACCGGTTACGGCCAATGAACGGTTTAACCTAGAAGAACGAAATTTGGCGAGCCAAGTGGGCTTGGTGTACTGATCATTACCTGAAAGTATCATCAAGATTGGGTGAAAAAGTGTTTGCTGAGATTTCAGGCAACTCGTAGTTTTTTGGAAGCTTGGCAGGCCCTTTCCATGAAAGTGATTCTCGCCAGTCTCTGCTTAGGGCTACATCAACAGCAAACAAACCATAGAGATAGAACTTGAAACTGCTTTATTGTGTCAAGTTTCAAAGAGCTAGCACAAACCGTGTTTGATTTAGAGTTCCAAATACATGTATCCCTATAGGAGAAAACAGAGGGAAACCTCAAAATTAAACCGGTTACTGCCAACGAACGGTTTAACCTAGAAGAACGAAATTTGGCGAGCCAAGTGGGCTTGGTGTACTGATCATTACCTGAAAGTATCATCAAGATTGGGTGAAAAAGTGTTTGCTGAGATTTCAGGCAACTCGTAGTTTTTTGGAAGCTTGGCAGGCCTTTCCATGAAAGTGATTCTCGCCAGTCTCTGCTTAGGGATACATCAACAGCAAACACACCATAGAGATAGAACTTGAAACTGCTTTATTGTGTCAAGTTTCAAAGAGCTAGCACAAACCGTGTTTGATTTAGAGTTCCAAATACATGTATCCCTATAGGAGAAAACAGAGGGAAACCTCAAAATGAAACCGGTTACTGCCAACGAACGGTTTAACCTAGAAGAACGAAATTTGGCGAGCCAAGTGGGCTTGGTGTACTGATCATTACCTGAAAGTATCATCAAGATTGGGTGAAAAAGCGTTTGCTGAGATTTCAGGCAACTCGTAGTTTTTTGGAAGCTTGGCAGGCCCTTTCCATGAAAGTGATTCTCGCCAGTCTCTGCTTAGGGCTACATCAACAGCAAACAAACCATAGAGATAGAACTTGAAACTGCTTTATTGTGTCAAGTTTCAAAGAGCTAGCACAAACCGTGTTTGATTTAGAGTTCCAAATACATGTATCCCTATAGGAGAAAACAGAGGGAAACCTCAAAATGAAACCGGTTACTGCCAACGAAAGGTTTAACCTAGAAGAACGAAATTTGGCGAGCCAAGTGGGCTTGGTGTACTGATCATTACCTGAAAGTATCATCAAGATTGGGTGAAAAAGTGTTTGCTGAGATTTCAGGCAACTCGTAGTTTTTTTGGAAGCTTGGCAGGCCCTTTCCATGAAAGTGATTCTCGCCAGTCTCTGCTTAGGGCTACATCAACAGCAAACAAACCATAGAGATAGAACTTGAAACTGCTTTATTGTGTCAAGTTTCAAAGAGCTAGCACAAACCGTGTTTGATTTAGAGTTCCAAATACATGTATCCCTATAGGAGAAAACTGAGGGAAACCTCAAAATGAAACCGGTTACTGCCAACGAACGGTTTAACCTAGAAGAACGAAATTTGGCGAGCCAAGTGGGCTTGGTGTACTGATCATTACCTGAAAGTATCATCAAGATTGAGTGAAAAAGCGTTTGCTGAGATTTCAGGCAACTCGTAGTTTTTTGGAAGCTTGGCAGGCCCTTTCCATGAAAGTGATTCTCGCCAGTCTCTGCTTAGGGCTACATCAACAGCAAACAAACCATAGAGATAGAACTTGAAACTGCTTTATTGTGTCAAGTTTCAAAGAGCTAGCACAAACCGTGTTTGATTTAGAGTTCCAAATACATGTATCCCTATAGGAGAAAACAGAGTGAAACCTCAAAATGAAACCGGTTACTGCCAACGAACGGTTTAACCTAGAAGAACGAAATTTGGCGAGCCAAGTGGGCTTGGTGTACTGATCATTACCTGAAAGTATCATCAAGATTGGGTGAAAAAGCATTTGCTGAGATTTCAGGCAACTCGTAGTTTTTTCGAAGCTTGGCAGGCCCTTTCCATGAAAGTGATTCTCGCCAGTCTCTGCTTAGGGCTACATCAACAGCAAACAAAACATAGAGATAGAACTTGAAACTGCTTTATTGTGTCAAGTTTCAAAGAGCTAGCACAAACCGCGTTTGATTTAGAGTTCCAAATACATGTATCCCTATAGGAGAAAACAGAATGAAACCTCAAAATGAAACCGGTTACTTCCAACGAATGGTTTAACCTAGAAGAACGAAATTTGGCGAGCCAAGTGGGCTTGGGGAACTGATCATTACCTGAAAGTATCATCAAGATTGGGTGAAAAAGTGTTTGCTGAAATTTCAGGCAACTCGTAGTTTTTGGAAGCTTGGCAGGCCCTTTCCATGAAAGTGATTTTCGCCAGTCTCTGCTTAGGGATACATCAACAGCAAACAAACCATAGAGATAGAACTTGAAACTGCTTTCTTGTGTCAAGTTTCAAAGGGCTAGCACAAACCGTGTTTGATTTAGAGTTCCAAATACATGTATCCCTATAGGAGAAAACAGAGTGAAACCTCAAAATGAAACTGGTTACTGCCAACGAACGGTTTAACCTAGAAGAACGAAATTTGGCGAGCCAGGTGGGCTTGGTGTACTGATCATTACCTGAAAGTATCATAAAGATTGGGTGAAAAAGTGTTTGCTGAGATTTCTGGCAACTCGTAGTTTTTTGGAAGCTTGGCAGGCCCTTTCTATGAAAGTGATTCTCGCCAGTCTCTGCTTAGGGCTACATCAACAGCAAACAAACCATAGAGATAGAACTTGAAACTGCTTTATTGTGTTAAGTTTCAAAGAGCTAGCACAAACCGTGTTTGATTTAGAGTTCCAAATACATGTATCCCTATAGGAGAAAACAGAGTGAAACCTCAAAATGAAACAGGTTACTGCCAACGAACGGTTTAACCTAGAAGAACGAAATTTGGCGAGCCAAGTGGGCTTGGAGTACTGATCATTACCTGAAAGTATCATCAAGATTGGGTGAAAAAGCGTTTGCTGAGATTTCAGGCAACTCGTAGTTTTTTGGAAGCTTGGCAGGCCCTTTCCATGAAAGTGATTCTCGCCAGTCTCTGCTTAGGGCTACATCAACCGCAAACAAACCATAGAGATAGAACATGAAACTGCTTTATTGTGTCAAGTTTCAAAGAGCTAGCACAAACCGTGTTTGATTTAGAGTTCCAAATACATGTATCCCTATAGGAGAAAACAGAGTGAAACCTCAAAATGAAACCGGTTACTGCCAACGAACGGTTTAACCTAGAAGAACGAAATTTGGCGAGCCAAGTGGGCTTGGTGTACTGATCATTACCTGAAAGTATCATCAAGATTGGGTGAAAAAGCATTTGCTGAGATTTCAGGCAACTCGTAGTTTTTCGAAGCTTGGCAGGCCCTTTCCATGAAAGTGATTCTCGCCAGTCTCTGCTTAGGGCTACATCAACAGCAAACAAACCATAGAGATAGAACTTGAAACTGCTTTATTGTGTCAAGTTTCAAAGAGCTAGCACAAACCGTGTTTGATTTTAGAGTTCCAAATACATGTATCCCTATAGGAGAAAACAGAGTGAAACCTCAAAATAAAACCGGTTACTGCCAACGAACGGTTTAACCTAGAAGAACGAAATTTGGCCAGCCAAGTGGGCTTGGTGTACTGATCATTACCTGGAAAGTATCATCAAGATTGGGTGAAAAAGTGTTTGCTGAGATTTCAGGCAACTCGTAGTTTTTTGGAAGCTTGGCAGGCCCTTTCCATGAAAGTGATTCTCGCCAGTCTCTGCTTAGGGCTACATCAACCGCAAACAAACCATAGATATAGAACTTGAGACTGCTTTATTGTGTCAAGTTTCAAAGAGCTAGCACAAACCGTGTTTGATTTAGAGTTCCAAATACATGTATCCCTATAGGAGAAAACAGAGTGAAACCTCAAAATGAAACCGGTTACTGCCAACGAACGGTTTAACCTAGAAGAACGAAATTTGGCGAGCCAAGTGGGCTTGGTGTACTGATCATTACCTGAAAGTATCATCAAGATTGGGTGAAAAAGCATTTGCTGAGATTTCAGGCAACTCGTAGTTTTTTCGAAGCTTGGCAGGCCCTTTCCATGAAAGTGATTCTCGCCAGTCTCTGCTTAGGGCTACATCAACAGCAAACAAACCATAGAGATAGAACTTTAAACTGCTTTATTGTGTCAAGTTTCAAAGAGCTAGCACAAACCGTGTTTGATTTAGAGTTCCAAATACATGTATCCCTATAGGAGAAAACAGAGTGAAACCTCAAAATGAAACCGGTTACTGCCAACGAACGGTTTAACCTAGAAGAACGAAATTTGGCGAGCCAAGTGGGCTTGGTGTACTGATCATTACCTGAAAGTATCATCAAGATTGGGTGAAAAAGTGTTTGCTGAGATTTCAGGCAACTCGTAGTTTTTTGGAAGCTTGGCAGGCCCTTTCCATGAAAGTGATTCTCGCCAGTCTCTGCTTAGGGCTACATCAACAGCAAACAAACCATAGAGATAGAAGTTGAAACTGCTTTATTGTGTCAAGTTTCAAAGAGCTAGCACAAACCGTGTTTGATTTAGAGTTCCAAATACATGTATCCCTATAGGAGAAAACAGAGGTAAACCTCAAAATGAAACCGGTTACTGTCAACGAACGGTTTAACCTAGAAGAACGAAATTTGGCGAGCCAAGTGGGCTTGGTGTACTGATCATTACCTGAAAGTATCATCAATATTGGGTGAAAAAGTGTTTGCTGAGATTTCAGGCAACTCGTAGTTTTTTGGAAGCTTGGCAGGCCCTTTCCATGAAAGTGATTCTCGCCAGTCTCTGCTTAGGGCTACATCAACAGCAAACAAACCATAGAGATAGAACTTGAAACTGCTTTATTGTGTCAAGTTTCAAAGAGCTAGCACAAACCGTGTTTGATTTAGAGTTCCAAATACATGTATCCCTATAGGAGAAAACAGAGTGAAACCTCAAAATGAAACCGGTTACTGCCAACGAACGGTTTAACCTAGAAGAACGAAATTTGGCGAGCCAAGTGGGCTTGGTGTACTGATCATTACCTGAAAGTATCATCAAGATTGGGTGAAAAAGTGTTTGCTGAGATTTCAGGCAACTCGTAGTTTTTTGGAAGCTTGGCAGGCCCTTTCCATGAAAGTGATTCTCGCCAGTCTCTGCTTAGGGCTACATCAACAGCAAACAAACCATAGAGATAGAACTTGAAACTGCTTTATTGTGTCAAGTTTCAAAGAGCTAGCACAAACCGCGTTTGATTTAGAGTTCCAAATACATGTATCCCTATAGGAGAAAACAGAGGGAAACCTCAAAATGAAAACCGGTTACTGCCAACGAACGGTTTAACCTAGAAGAACGAAATTTGGCGAGCCAAGTGGGCTTGGAGTACTGATCATTACCTGAAAGTATCATCAAGATTGGGTGAAAAAGCGTTTGCTGAGATTTCAGGCAACTCGTAGTTTTTTGGAAGCTTGGCAGGCCCTTTCCATGAAAGTGATTCTCGCCAGTCTCTGCTTAGGGCTACATCAACAGCAAACAAACCATACAGATAGAACTTGAAACTGCTTTATTGTGTCAAGTTTCAAAGAGCTAGGACAAACCGTGTTTGATTTAGAGTTCCAAATACATGTATCCCTATAGGAGAAAACAGAGGGAAACCTCAAAATGAAACCGGTTACTGCCAACGAACGGTTTAACCTAGAAGAACGAAATTTGGCGAGCCAAGTGGGCTTGGTGTACTGATCATTACCTGAAAGTATCATCAAGATTGGGTGAAAAAGCGTTTGCTGAGATTTCAGGCAACTCGTAGTTTTTTGGAAGCTTGGCAGGCCCTTTCCATGAAAGTGATTCTCGCCAGTCTCTGCTTAGGGCTACATCAACAGCAAACAAACCATAGAGATAGAACTTGAAACTGCTTTATTGTGTCAAGTTTCAAAGAGCTAGCACAAACCGTGTTTGATTTAGAGTTCCAAATACATGTATCCCTATAGGAGAAAACAGAGTGAAACCTCAAAATGAAACCGGTTACTGCCAATGAACGGTTTAACCTAGAAGAACGAAATTTGGCGAGCCAAGTGGGCTTGGTGTACTGATCATTACCTGAAAGTATCATCAAGATTGGGTGAAAAAGCGTTTGCTGAGATTTCAGGCAACTCGTAGTTTTTTGGAAGCTTGGCAGGCCCTTTCCATGAAAGTGATTCTCGCCAGTATCTGCTTAGGGCTACATCAACAGCAAACAAACCATAGAGATAGAACTTGAAACTGCTTTATTGTGTCAAGTTTCAAAGAGCTAGCACAAACCGCGTGTTTGATTTAGAGTTCCAAATACATGTATCCCTATAGGAGAAAACAGAGGGAAACCTCAAAATGAAACCGGTTACTGCCAAAGAACGGTTTAACCTAGAAGAACGAAATTTGGCGAGCCAAGTGGGCTTGGTGTACTGATCATTACCTGAAAGTATCATCAAGATTGGGTGAAAAAGTGTTTGCTGAGATTTCAGGCAACTCGTAGTTTTTTGGAAGCTTGGCAGGCCCTTTCCATGAAAGTGATTCTCGCCAGTCTTTGCTTAGGGCTACATCAACAGCAAACAAACCATAGAGATAGAACTTGAAACTGCTTTATTGTGTCAAGTTTCAAAGAGCTAGCACAAACCGTGTTTGATTTAGAGTTCCAAATACATGTATCCCTATAGGAGAAAACAGAGGGAAACCTCAAAATGAAACCGGTTACTGCCAACGAACGGTTTAACCTAGAAGAACGATATTTGGCGAGCCAAGTGGGATTGGTGTACTGATCATTACCTGAAAGTATCATCAAGATTGGGTGAAAAAGCGTTTGCTGAGATTTCAGGCAACTCGTAGTTTTTTGGAAGCTTGGCAGGCCCTTTCCATGAAAGTGATTCTCGCCAGTCTCTGCTTAGGGCTACATCAACAGCAAACAAACCATAGAGATAGAACTTGAAACTGCTTTATTGTGTCAAGTTTCAAAGAGCTAGCACAAACCGTGTTTGATTTAGAGTTCCAAATACATGTATCCCTATAGGAGAAAACAGAGGGAAACCTCAAATTAAACCGGTTACTGCCAACGAACGGTTTAACCTAGAAGAACGAAATTTGGCGAGCCAAGTGGGCTTGGTGTACTGATCATTACCTGAAAGTATCATCAAGATTGGGTGAAAAAGTGTTTGCTGAGATTTCAGGCAACTCGTAGTTTTTTGGAAGCTTGGCAGGCCCTTTCCATGAAAGTGATTCTCGCCAGTCTCTGCTTAGGGCTACATCAACAGCAAACACACCATAGAGATAGAACTTGAAACTGCTTTATTGTGTCAAGTTTCAAAGAGCTAGCACAAACCGTGTTTGATTTAGAGTTCCAAATACATGTATCCCTATAGGAGAAAACAGAGGGAAACCTCAAAATGAAACCGGTTACTGCCAAAGAACGGTTTAACCTAGAAGAACGAAATTTGGCGAGCCAAGTGGGCTTGGTGTACTGATCATTACCTGAAAGTATCATCAAGATTGGGTGAAAAAGTGTTTGCTGAGATTTCAGGCAACTCGTAGTTTTTTGTAAGCTTGGCAGGCCCTTTCCATGAAAGTGATTCTCGCCAGTCTCTGCTTAGGGCTACATCAACAGCAAACAAACCATAGAGATAGAACTTGAAACTGCTTTATTGTGTCAAGTTTCAAAGAGCTAGCACAAACCGTGTTTCATTTAGAGTTCCAAATACATGTATCCCTATAGGAGAAAACAGAGGAAACCTCAAAATGAAACCGGTTACTGCCAACGAACGGTTTAACCTAGAAGAACGATATTTGGCGAGCCAAGTGGGCTTGGTGTACTGATCATTACCTGAAAGTATCATCAAGATTGGGTGAAAAAGCGTTTGCTGAGATTTCAGGCAACTCGTAGTTTTTTGGAAGCTTGGCAGGCCCTTTCCATGAAAGTGATTCTCGCCAGTCTCTGCTTAGGGCTACATCAACAGCAAACAAACCATAGAGATAGAACTTGAAACTGCTTTATTGTGTCAAGTTTCAAAGAGCTAGCACAAACCGTGTTTGATTTAGAGTTCCAAATACATGTATCCCTATAGGAGAAAACAGAGGGAAACCTCAAAATTAAACCGGTTACTGCCAACGAACGGTTTAACCTAGAAGAACGAAATTTGGCGAGCCAAGTGGGCTTGGTGTACTGATCATTACCTGAAAGTATCATCAAGATTGGGTGAAAAAGTGTTTGCTGAGATTTCAGGCAACTCGTAGTTTTTTGGAAGCTTGGCAGGCCCTTTCCATGAAAGTGATTCTCGCCAGTCTCTGCTTAGGGCTACATCAACAGCAAACACACCATAGATATAGAACTTGAAACTGCTTTATTGTGTCAAGTTTCAAAGAGCTAGCACAAACCGTGTTTGATTTAGAGTTCCAAATACATGTATCCCTATAGGAGAAAACAGAGGGAAACCTCAAAATGAAACCGGTTACTGCCAACGAACGGTTTAACCTAGAAAACGAAATTTGGCGAGCCAAGTGGGCTTGGTGTACTGATCATTACCTGAAAGTATCATCAAGATTGGGTGAAAAAGCGTTTGCTGAGATTTCAGGCAACTCGTATTTTTTTGGAAGCTTGGCAGGCCCTTTCCATGAAAGTGATTCTCGCCAGTCTCTGCTTAGGGCTACATGAACAGCAAACAAACCATAGAGATAGAACTTGAAACTGCTTTATTGTGTCAAGTTTCAAAGAGCTAGCACAAACTGTGTTTGATTTAGAGTTCCAAATACATGTATCCCTATAGGAGAAAACAGAGGGAAACCTCA
Source organism: Ictidomys tridecemlineatus (assembly GCF_052094955.1). Classification (NCBI taxonomy): domain Eukaryota; kingdom Metazoa; phylum Chordata; class Mammalia; order Rodentia; family Sciuridae; genus Ictidomys; species Ictidomys tridecemlineatus. Next base: position 10,142 of record NW_027522193.1, on the reverse strand, counting down.
AAATGAAACCGGTTACTGCCAACGAAAGGTTTAACCTAGAAGAACGAAATTTGGCGAGCCAAGTGGGCTTGGTGTACTGATCATTACCTGAAAGTATCATCAAGATTGGGTGAAAAAGTGTTTGCTGAGATTTCAGGCAACTCGTAGTTTTTTGGAAGCTTGGCAGGCCCTTTCCATGAAAGTGATTCTCGCCAGTCTCTGCTTAGGGCTACATCAACAGCAAACAAACCATAGAGATAGAACTTGAAACTGCTTTATTGTGTCAAGTTTCAAAGAGCTAGCACAAACCGTGTTTGATTTAGAGTTCCAAATACATGTATCCCTATAGGAGAAAACAGAGGGAAACCTCAAAATGAAACCGGTTACTGCCAACGAACGGTTTAACCTAGAAGAACGAAATTTGGCGAGCCAAGTGGGCTTGGTGTACTGATCATTACCTGAAAGTATCATCAAGATTGGGTGAAAAAGCGTTTGCTGAGATTTCAGGCAACTCGTAGTTTTTTGGAAGCTTGGCAGGCCCTTTCCATGAAAGTGATTCTCGCCAGTCTCTGCTTAGGGCTACATCAACAGCAAACAAACCATAGAGATAGAACTTGAAACTGCTTTATTGTGTCAAGTTTCAAAGAGCTAGCACAACCGTGTTTGATTTAGAGTTCCAAATACATGTATCCCTATAGGAGGAAAACAGAGTGAAACCTCAAAATGAAACCGGTTACTGCCAATGAACGGTTTAACCTAGAAGAACGAAATTTGGCGAGCCAAGTGGGCTTGGTGTACTGATCCTTACCTGAAAGTATCATCAAGATTGGGTGAAAAAGCGTTTGCTGAGATTTCAGGCAACTCGTAGTTTTTTGGAAGCTTGGCAGGCCCTTTCCATGAAAGTGATTCTCGCCAGTATCTGCTTAGGGCTACATCAACAGCAAACAAACCATAGAGATAGAACTTGAAACTGCTTTATTGTGTCAAGTTTCAAAGAGCTAGCACAAACCGCGTTTGATTTAGAGTTCCAAATACATGTATCCCTATAGGAGAAAACAGAGGGAAACCTCAAAATGAAACCGGTTACTGCCAAAGAACGGTTTAACCTAGAAGAACGAAATTTGGCGAGCCAAGTGGGCTTGGTGTACTGATCATTACCTGAAAGTATCATCAAGATTGGGTGAAAAAGTGTTTGCTGAGATTTCAGGCAACTCGTAGTTTTTTGGAAGCTTGGCAGGCCCTTTCCATGAAAGTGATTCTCGCCAGTCTCTGCTTAGGGCTACATCAACAGCAAACAAACCATAGAGATAGAACTTGAAACTGCTTTATTGTGTCAAGTTTCAAAGAGCTAGCACAAACCGTGTTTGATTTAGAGTTCCAAATACATGTATCCTTATAGGAGAAAACAGAGGGAAACCTCAAAATGAAACCGGTTACTGCCAACGAACGGTTTAACCTAGAAGAACGATATTTGGCGAGCCAAGTGGGCTTGGTGTACTGATCATTACCTGAAAGTATCATCAAGATTGGGTGAAAAAGCGTTTGCTGAGATTTCAGGCAACTCGTAGTTTTTTGGAAGCTTGGCAGGCCCTTTCCATGAAAGTGATTCTCGCCAGTCTCTGCTTAGGGCTACATCAACAGCAAACAAACCATAGAGATAGAACTTGAAACTGCTTTATTGTGTCAAGTTTCAAAGAGCTAGCACAAACCGTGTTTGATTTAGAGTTCCAAATACATGTATCCCTATAGGAGAAAACAGAGGGAAACCTCAAAATTAAACCGGTTACTGCCAACGAACGGTTTAACCTAGAAGAACGAAATTTGGCGAGCCAAGTGGGCTTGGTGTACTGATCATTACCTGAAAGTATCATCAAGATTGGGTGAAAAAGTGTTTGCTGAGATTTCAGGCAACTCGTAGTTTTTTGGAAGCTTGGCAGGCCCTTTCCATGAAAGTGATTCTCGCCAGTCTCTGCTTAGGGCTACATCAACAGCAAACACACCATAGAGATAGAACTTGAAACTGCTTTATTGTGTCAAGTTTCAAAGAGCTAGCACAAACCGTGTTTGATTTAGAGTTCCAAATACATGTATCCCTATAGGAGAAAACAGAGGGAAACCTCAAAATGAAACCGGTTACTGCCAAAGAACGGTTTAACCTAGAAGAACGAAATTTGCCGAGCCAAGTGGGCTTGGTGTACTGATCATTACCTGAAAGTATCATCAAGATTGGGTGAAAAAGTGTTTGCTGAGATTTCAGGCAACTCGTAGTTTTTTGTAAGCTTGGCAGGCCCTTTCCATGAAAGTGATTCTCGCCAGTCTCTGCTTAGGGCTACATCAACAGCAAACAAACCATAGAGATAGAACTTGAAACTGCTTTATTGTGTCAAGTTTCAAAGAGCTAGCACAAACCGTGTTTCATTTAGAGTTCCAAATACATGTATCCCTATAGGAGAAAACAGAGGGAAACCTCAAAATGAAACCGGTTACTGCCAACGAACGGTTTAACCTAGAAGAACGATATTTGGCGAGCCAAGTGGGCTTGGTGTACTGATCATTACCTGAAAGTATCATCAAGATTGGGTGAAAAAGCGTTTGCTGAGATTTCAGGCAACTCGTAGTTTTTTGGAAGCTTGGCAGGCCCTTTCCATGAAAGTGATTCTCGCCAGTCTCTGCTTAGGGCTACATCAACAGCAAACAAACCATAGAGATAGAACTTGAAACTGCTTTATTGTGTCAAGTTTCAAAGAGCTAGCACAAACCGTGTTTGATTTAGAGTTCCAAATACATGTATCCCTATAGGAGAAAACAGAGGGAAACCTCAAAATTAAACCGGTTACTGCCAACGAACGGTTTAACCTAGAAGAACGAAATTTGGCGAGCCAAGTGGGCTTGGTGTACTGATCATTACCTGAAAGTATCATCAAGATTGGGTGAAAAAGTGTTTGCTGAGATTTCAGGCAACTCGTAGTTTTTTGGAAGCTTGGCAGGCCCTTTCCATGAAAGTGATTCTCGCCAGTCTCTGCTTAGGGCTACATCAACAGCAAACACACCATAGATATAGAACTTGAAACTGCTTTATTGTGTCAAGTTTCAAAGAGCTAGCACAAACCGTGTTTGATTTAGAGTTCCAAATACATGTATCCCTATAGGAGAAAACAGAGGGAAACCTCAAAATGAAACCGGTTACTGCCAACGAACGGTTTAACCTAGAAGAACGAAATTTGGCGAGCCAAGTGGGCTTGGTGTACTGATCATTACCTGAAAGTATCATCAAGATTGGGTGAAAAAGCGTTTGCTGAGATTTCAGGCAACTCGTAGTTTTTTGGAAGCTTGGCAGGCCCTTTCCATGAAAGTGATTCTCGCCAGTCTCTGCTTAGGGCTACATGAACAGCAAACAAACCATAGAGATAGAACTTGAAACTGCTTTATTGTGTCAAGTTTCAAAGAGCTAGCACAAACCGTGTTTGATTTAGAGTTCCAAATACATGTATCCCTATAGGAGAAAACAGAGGGAAACCTCAAAATGAAACCGGTTACTGCCAACGAAAGGTTTAACCTAGAAGAACGAAATTTGGCGAGCCAAGTGGGCTTGGTGTACTGATCATTACCTGAAAGTATCATCAAGATTGGGTGAAAAAGTGTTTGCTGAGATTTCAGGCAACTCGTAGTTTTTTGGAAGCTTGGCAGGCCCTTTCCATGAAAGTGATTCTCGCCAGTCTCTGCTTAGGGCTACATCAACAGCAAACAAACCATAGAGATAGAACTTGAAACTGCTTTATTGTGTCAAGTTTCAAAGAGCTAGCACAAACCGTGTTTGATTTAGAGTTCCAAATACATGTATCCCTATAGGAGAAAACAGAGGGAAACCTCAAAATGAAACCGGTTACTGCCAACGAACGGTTTAACCTAGAAGAACGAAATTTGGCGAGCCAAGTGGGCTTGGTGTACTGATCATTACCTGAAAGTATCATCAAGATTGGTTGAAAAAGTGTTTGCTGAGATTTCAGGCAACTCGTAGTTTTTTGGAAGCTTGGCAGGCCCTTTCCATGAAAGTGATTCTCGCCAGTCTCTGCTTAGGGCTACATCAACAGCAAACAAACCATAGAGATAGAACTTGAAACTGCTTTATTGTGTCAAGTTTCAAAGAGCTAGCACAAACCGTGTTTGATTTAGAGTTCCAAATACATGTATACCTATAGGAGAAAACAGAGGGAAACCTCAAAATGAAACCGGTTACTGCCAACGAACGGTTTAACCTAGAAGAACGAAATTTGGCGAGCCAAGTGGGCTTGGTGTACTGATCATTACCTGAAAGTATCATCAAGATTGGGTGAAAAAGCGTTTGCTGAGATTTCAGGCAACTCGTAGTTTTTTGGAAGCTTGGCAGGCCCTTTCCATGAAAGTGATTCTCGCCAGTCTCTGCTTAGGGCTACATCAACAGCAAACAAACCATAGAGATAGAACTTGAAACTGCTTTATTGTGTCAAGTTTCAAAGAGCTAGCACAAACCGTGTTTGATTTAGAGTTCCAAATACATGTATCCCTATAGGAGAAAACAGAGTGAAACCTCAAAATGAAACCGGTTACTGCCAATGAACGGTTTAACCTAGAAGAACGAAATTTGGCGAGCCAAGTGGGCTTGGTGTACTGATCATTACCTGAAAGTATCATCAAGATTGGGTGAAAAAGCGTTTGCTGAGATTTCAGGCAACTCGTAGTTTTTTGGAAGCTTGGCAGGCCCTTTCCATGAAAGTGATTCTCGCCAGTCTCTGCTTAGGGCTACATCAACAGCAAACAAACCATAGAGATAGAACTTGAAACTGCTTTATTGTGTCAAGTTTCAAAAAGCTAGCACAAACCGCGTTTGATTTAGAGTTCCAAATACATGTATCCCTATAGGAGAAAACAGAGGGAAACCTCAAAATGAAACTGGTTACTGCCAAAGAACGGTTTAACCTAGAAGAACGAAATTTGGCGAGCCAAGTGGGCTTGGTGTACTGATCATTACCTGAAAGTATCATCAAGATTGGGTGAAAAAGTGTTTGCTGAGATTTCAGGCAACTCGTAGTTTTTTGGAAGCTTGGCAGGCCCTTTCCATGAAAGTGATTCTCGCCAGTCTCTGCTTAGGGCTACATCAACAGCAAACACACCATAGAGATAGAACTTGAAACTGCTTTATTGTGTCAAGTTTCAAAGAGCTAGCACAAACAGTGTTTGATTTAGAGTTCCAAATACATGTATCCCTATAGGAGAAAACAGAGGGAAACCTCAAAATGAAACCGGTTACTGCCAACGAACGGTTTAACCTAGAAGAACGAAATTTGGCGAGCCAAGTGGGCTTGGTGTACTGATCATTACCTGAAAGTATCATCAAGATTGGGTGAAAAAGCGTTTGCTGAGATTTCAGGCAACTCGTAGTTTTTTGGAAGCTTGGCAGGCCCTTTCCATGAAAGTGATTCTCGCCAGTCTCTGCTTAGGGCTACATCAACAGCAAACAAACCATAGAGATAGAACTTGAAACTGCTTTATTGTGTCAAGTTTCAAAGAGCTAGCACAAACCGTGTTTGATTTAGAGTTCCAAATACATGTATCCCTATAGGAGAAAACAGAGGGAAACCTCAAAATGAAACCGGTTACTGCCAACGAACGGTTTAACCTAGAAGAACGAAATTTGGCGAGCCAAGTGGGCTTGGTGTACTGATCATTACCTGAAAGTATCATCAAGATTGGGTGAAAAAGTGTTTGCTGAGATTTCAGGCAACTCGTAGTTTTTTGGAAGCTTGGCAGGCCCTTTCCATGAAAGTGATTCTCGCCAGTCTCTGCTTAGGGCTACATCAACAGCAAACAAACCATAGAGATAGAACTTGAAACTGCTTTATTGTGTCAAGTTTCAAAGAGCTAGCACAAACCGTGTTTGATTTAGAGTTCCAAATACATGTATCCCTATAGGAGAAAACAGAGGGAAACCTCAAAATGAAACCGGTTACTGCCAACGAACGGTTTAACCTAGAAGAACGAAATTTGGCGAGCCAAGTGGGCTTGGAGTACTGATCATTACCTGAAAGTATCATCAAGATTGGGTGAAAAAGCGTTTGCTGAGATTTCAGGCAACTCGTAGTTTTTTGGAAGCTTGGCAGGCCCTTTCCATGAAAGTGATTCTCGCCAGTCTCTGCTTAGGGCTACATCAACAGCAAACAAACCATAGAGATAGAACTTGAAACTGCTTTATTGTGTCAAGTTTCAAAGAGCTAGCACAAACCGTGTTTGATTTAGAGTTCCAAATACATGTATCCCTATAGGAGAAAACAGAGTGAAACCTCAAAATGAAACCGGTTACTGCCAACGAACGGTTTAACCTAGAAGAACGAAATTTGGCGAGCCAAGTGGGCTTGGTGTACTGATCATTACCTGAAAGTATCATCAAGATTGGGTGAAAAAGTGTTTGCTGAGATTTCAGGCAACTCGTAGTTTTTTGGAAGCTTGGCAGGCCCTTTCCATGAAAGTGATTCTCGCCAGTCTCTGCTTAGGGCTACATCAACAGCAAACAAACCATAGAGATAGAACTTGAAACTGCTTTATTGTGTCAAGTTTCAAAGAGCTAGGACAAACCGTGTTTGATTTAGAGTTCCAAATACATGTATCCCTATAGGAGAAAACAGAGGGAAACCTCAAAATGAAACCGGTTACTGCCAACGAACGGTTTAACCTAGAAGAACGAAATTTGGCGAGCCAAGTGGGCTTGGTGTACTGATCATTACCTGAAAGTATCATCAAGATTGGGTGAAAAAGCGTTTGCTGAGATTTCAGGCAACTCGTAGTTTTTTGGAAGCTTGGCAGGCCCTTTCCATGAAAGTGATTCTCGCCAGTCTCTGCTTAGGGCTACATCAACAGCAAACAAACCATAGAGATAGAACTTGAAACTGCTTTATTGTGTCAAGTTTCAAAGAGCTAGCACAAACCGTGTTTGATTTAGAGTTCCAAATACATGTATCCCTATAGGAGAAAACAGAGGGAAACCTCAAAATTAAACCGGTTACTGCCAACGAACGGTTTAACCTAGAAGAACGAAATTTGGCGAGCCAAGTGGGCTTGGTGTACTGATCATTACCTGAAAGTATCATCAAGATTGGGTGAAAAAGTGTTTGCTGAGATTTCAGGCAACTCGTAGTTTTTTGGAAGCTTGGCAGGCCCTTTCCATGAAAGTGATTCTCGCCAGTCTCTGCTTAGGGCTACATCAACAGCAAACAAACCATAGAGATAGAACTTGAAACTGCTTTATTGTGTCAAGTTTCAAAGAGCTAGCACAAACCGCGTTTGATTTAGAGTTCCAAATACATGTATCCCTATAGGAGAAAACAGAGGGAAACCTCAAAATGAAACTGGTTACTGCCAAAGAACGGTTTAACCTAGAAGAACGAAATTTGGCGAGCCAAGTGGGCTTGGTGTACTGATCATTACCTGAAAGTATCATCAAGATTGGGTGAAAAAGTGTTTGCTGAGATTTCGGGCAACTCGTAGTTTTTTGGAAGCTTGGCAGGCCCTTTCCATGAAAGTGATTCTCGCCAGTCTCTGCTTAGGGCTACATCAACAGCAAACAAACCATAGAGATAGAACTTGAAACTGCTTTATTGTGTCAAGTTTCAAAGAGCTAGCACAAACCGTGTTTGATTTAGAGTTCCAAATACATGTATCCCTATAGGAGAAAACAGAGGGAAACCTCAAAATTAAACCGGTTACTGCCAACGAACGGTTTAACCTAGAAGAACGAAATTTGGCGAGCCAAGTGGGCTTGGTGTACTGATCATTACCTGAAAGTATCATCAAGATTGGGTGAAAAAGTGTTTGCTGAGATTTCAGGCAACTCGTAGTTTTTTGGAAGCTTGGCAGGCCCTTTCCATGAAAGTGATTCTCGCCAGTCTCTGCTTAGGGCTACATCAACAGCAAACACACCATAGAGATAGAACTTGAAACTGCTTTATTGTGTCAAGTTTCAAAGAGCTAGCACAAACAGTGTTTGATTTAGAGTTCCAAATACATGTATCCCTATAGGAGAAAACAGAGGGAAACCTCAAAATGAAACCGGTTACTGCCAACGAACGGTTTAACCTAGAAGAACGAAATTTGGCGAGCCAAGTGGGCTTGGTGTACTGATCATTACCTGAAAGTATCATCAAGATTGGGTGAAAAAGCGTTTGCTGAGATTTCAGGCAACTCGTAGTTTTTTGGAAGCTTGGCAGGCCCTTTCCATGAAAGTGATTCTCGCCAGTCTCTGCTTAGGGCTACATCAACAGCAAACAAACCATAGAGATAGAACTTGAAACTGCTTTATTGTGTCAAGTTTCAAAGAGCTAGCACAAACCGTGTTTGATTTAGAGTTCCAAATACATGTATCCCTATAGGAGAAAACAGAGGGAAACCTCAAAATGAAACCGGTTACTGCCAACGAACGGTTTAACCTAGAAGAACGAAATTTGGCGAGCCAAGTGGGCTTGGTGTACTGATCATTACCTGAAAGTATCATCAAGATTGGGTGAAAAAGTGTTTGCTGAGATTTCAGGCAACTCGTAGTTTTTTGGAAGCTTGGCAGGCCCTTTCCATGAAAGTGATTCTCGCCAGTCTCTGCTTAGGGCTACATCAACAGCAAACAAACCATAGAGATAGAACTTGAAACTGCTTTATTGTGTCAAGTTTCAAAGACCTAGCACAAACCGTGTTTGATTTAGAGTTCCAAATACATGTATCCCTATAGGAGAAAACAGAGGGAAACCTCAAAATGAAACCGGTTACTGCCAACGAACGGTTTAACCTAGAAGAACGAAATTTGGCGAGCCAAGTGGGCTTGGAGTACTGATCATTACCTGAAAGTATCATCAAGATTGGGTGAAAAAGCGTTTGCTGAGATTTCAGGCAACTCGTAGTTTTTTGGAAGCTTGGCAGGCCCTTTCCATGAAAGTGATTCTCGCCAGTCTCTGCTTAGGGCTACATCAACAGCAAACAAACCATAGAGATAGAACTTGAAACTGCTTTATTGTGTCAAGTTTCAAAGAGCTAGCACAAACCGTGTTTGATTTAGAGTTCCAAATACATGTATCCCTATAGGAGAAAACAGAGTGAAACCTCAAAATGAAACCGGTTACTGCCAACGAACGGTTTAACCTAGAAGAACGAAATTTGGCGAGCCAAGTGGGCTTGGTGTACTGATCATTACCTGAAAGTATCATCAAGATTGGGTGAAAAAGTGTTTGCTGAGATTTCAGGCAACTCGTAGTTTTTTGGAAGCTTGGCAGGCCCTTTCCATGAAAGTGATTCTCGCCAGTCTCTGCTTAGGGCTACATCAACAGCAAACAAACCATAGAGATAGAACTTGAAACTGCTTTATTGTGTCAAGTTTCAAAGAGCTAGGACAAACCGTGTTTGATTTAGAGTTCCAAATACATGTATCCCTATAGGAGAAAACAGAGGGAAACCTCAAAATGAAACCGGTTACTGCCAACGAACGGTTTAACCTAGAAGAACGAAATTTGGCGAGCCAAGTGGGCTTGGTGTACTGATCATTACCTGAAAGTATCATCAAGATTGGGTGAAAAAAGCGTTTGCTGAGATTTCAGGCAACTCGTAGTTTTTTGGAAGCTTGGCAGGCCCTTTCCATGAAAGTGATTCTCGCCAGTCTCTGCTTAGGGCTACATCAACAGCAAACAAACCATAGAGATAGAACTTGAAACTGCTTTATTGTGTCAAGTTTCAAAGAGCTAGCACAAACCGTGTTTGATTTAGAGTTCCAAATACATGTATCCCTATAGGAGAAAACAGAGGGAAACCTCAAAATTAAACCGGTTACTGCCAACGAACGGTTTAACCTAGAAGAACGAAATTTGGCGAGCCAAGTGGGCTTGGTGTACTGATCATTACCTGAAAGTATCATCAAGATTGGGTGAAAAAGTGTTTGCTGAGATTTCAGGCAACTCGTAGTTTTTTGGAAGCTTGGCAGGCCCTTTCCATGAAAGTGATTCTCGCCAGTCTCTGCTTAGGGCTACATCAACAGCAAACACACCATAGAGATAGAACTTGAAACTGCTTTATTGTGTCAAGTTTCAAAGAGCTAGCACAAACCGTGTTTGATTTAGAGTTCCAAATACATGTATCCCTATAGGAGAAAACAGAGG
>NW_027522192.1:0-28285 GCF_052094955.1 Ictidomys tridecemlineatus | reverse complement strand
TCTTTGAAACTTGACACAATAAAGCAGTTTCAAGTTCTATCTCTATGGTTTGTTTGCTGTTGATGTAGCCCTAAGCAGAGACTGGCGAGAATCACTTTCATGGAAAGGGCCTGCCAAGCATCCAAAAAACTACGAGTTGCCTGAAATCTCAGCAAACACTTTTTCACCCAATCTTGATGATAGTTTCAGGTAATGATCAGTACACCAAGCCCACTTGGCTCGCCAAATTTTGTTCTTCTAGGTTAAACCGTTCGTTGGCAGTAACCGGTTTCATTTTGAGGTTTCACTCTGTTTTCTCCTATAGGGATACATGTATTTGGAACTCTAAATCAAACACGGTTTGTGCTAGCTCTTTGAAACTTGACACAATAAAGCAGTTTCAAGTTCTATCTCTATGGTTTGTTTGCTGTTGATGTAGCCCTAAGCAGAGACTGGCGAGAATCACTTTCATGAAAAGGGCCTGCCAAGCTTCCAAAAAACTACGAGTTGCCTGAAATCTCAGCAAACACATTTTCACCCAATCTTGATGATACTTTCAGGTAATGATCAGTACACCAAGCCCACTTGGCTCGCCAAATTTCGTTCTTCTAGGTTAAACCGTTCATTGGCAGTAACCTGTTTCATTTTGAGGTTTCACTCTGTTTTCTCCTATACGGATACATGTATTTGGAACTCTAAATCAAACACGGTTTTTGCTAGCTCTTTGAAACTTGACACAATAAAGCAGTTTCAAGTTCTATCTTTATGGTTTGTTTGCTGTTGATGTAGCCCTAAGCAGAGACTGGCGAGAATCACTTTCATGGAAAGGGCCTGCCAAGCTTCCAAAGAACTACGAGTTGCCTGAAATCTCAGGAAACACTTTTTCACCCAATTTTGATGATACTTTCAGGTAATGATCAGTACACCAAGCCCAATTGGCTCACCAAATTTTGTTCTTCTAGGTTAAACAGTTCCTTGGGAGGAACCGGTTTCATTTTGAGGTTTCACTCTGTTTTCTCCTATAGGGATACATGTATTTGGAACTCTAAATCCAACACGGTTTGTGCTAGCTCTTTGAAACTTGACACAATAAAGCAGTTTCAAGTTCTATCTCTATGGTTTGTTTGCTGTTGATGTAGCCCTAAGCAGAGACTGGCGAGAATCACTTTCATGGAAAGGGCCTGCCAAGCTTCCAAAGAACTACGAGTTGCCTGAAATCTCAGCAAACACTTTTTCACCCAATCTTGATGATACTTTCAGGTAATGATCAGTACACCAAGCCCACTTGGCTCGCCAAATTTCGTTCTTCTAGGTTAAACCGTTCCTTGGCAGTAACCGGTTTCATTTTGAGGTTTCACTCTGTTTTCTCCTATAGGGATACATGTATTTGGAACTCTAAATCCAACACGGTTTGTGCTAGCTCTTTGAAACTTGACACAATAAAGCAGTTTCAAGTTCTATCTTTATGGTTTGTTTGCTGTTGATGTAGCCCTAAGCAGAGACTGGCGAGAATCACTTTCATGGAAAGGGCCTGCCAAGCTTCCTAAAAACTACGAGTTGCCTGAAATCTCAGCAAACACTTTTTCACCCAATCTTGATGATACTTTCAGGTAATGATCAGTACACCAAGCCCACTTAGCTCGCCAAATTTCGTTCTTCTAGGTTAAACCGTTCCTTGGCAGTAACCGGTTTCATTTTGAGGTTTCACTCTGTTTTCTCCTATAGGGATACATGTATTTGGAACTCTAAATCAAACACGGTTTGTGCTAGCTCTTTGAAACTTGACACAATAAAGCAGTGTCAAGTTCTATCTCTATGGTTTGTTTGCTGTTGATGTAGCCCTAAGCAGAGATTGGCGAGAATCACTTTCATGGAAAGGGCCTGCCAAGCTTCCAAAGAACTACGAGTTGCCTGAAATCTCAGCAAACACTTTTTCACCCAATCTTGATGATACTTTCAGGTAATGATCAGTACACCAAGCCCACTTGGCTCGCCAAATTTCGTTCTTCTAGGTTAAACCGTTCCTTGGCAGGAACCGGTTTCATTTTGAGGTTTCAATCTGTTTTCTCCTATAGGGATACTTGTATTTGGAACTCTAAATCCAACACGGTTTGTGCTAGCTCTTTGAAACTTGACACAATAAAGCAGTTTCAAGTTCTATCTCTATGGTTTGTTTGCTGTTGATATAGCCCTAAACAGAGACTGGCGAGAATCACTTTCATGGAAAGGGCCTGCCAAGCTTCCAAAAAACTACGAGTTGCCTGAAATCTCAGCAAACGCTTTTTCACCCAATCTTGATGATACTTTCAGGTAATGATCAGTACACCAAGCCCACTTGGCTCGCCAAATTTCGTTCTTCTAGGTTAAACCGTTCCTTGGCAGTAACCGGTTTCATTTTGAGGTTTCACTCTGTTTTCTCCAATAGGGATACATGTATTTGGAACTCTAAATCCAACACGGTTTCTGCTAGCTCTTTGAAACTTGACACAATAAAGCAGTTTCAAGTTCTATCTCTATGGTTTGTTTGCTGTTGATGTAGCCCTAAGCAGAGACTGGCGAGAATCACTTTCATGGAAAGGGCCTGCCAAGCTTCCAAAGAACTACGAGTTGCCTGAAATCTCAGCAAACACTTTTTCACCCAATCTTGATGATACTTTCAGGTAATGATCAGTACACCAAGCCCACTTGGCTCGCCAAATTTCGTTCTTCTAGGTTAAACCGTTCGTTGGCAGTAACCGGTTTCATTTTGAGGTTTCACTCTGTTTTCTCCTATAGGGATACATGTATTTGGAACTCTAAATCCAACACGGTTTGTGCTAGCTCTTTGAAACTTGACACAATAAAGCAGTTTCAAGTTCTGTTTCTATGGTTTGTTTGCTGTTGATGTAGCCCTAAGCAGAGACTGGCGAGAATCACTTTCATATAAAGGGCCTGCCAAGCTTCCAAAGAACTACGAGTTGCCTGAAATCTCAGGAAACACTTTTTCACCCAATCTTGATGATACTTTCAGGTAATGATGAATACACCAAGCCCACTTGGCTCGCCAAATTTCGTTCTTCTAGGTTAAACAGTTCCTTGGCAGGAACCGGTTTCATTTTGAGGTTTCTTTTCTCCTATAGGGATACATGTATTTGGAACCTCTAAATCCAACACGGTTTGTGCTAGCTCTTTGAAACTTGACACAATAAAGCAGTTTCAAGTTCTATCTCTATGGTTTGTTTGCTGTTGATGTAGCCCTAAGCAGAGACTGGCGAGAATCACTTTCATGGAAAGGGCCTGCCAAGCTTCCAAAGAACTACGAGTTGCCTGAAATCTCAGCAAACACTTTTTCACCCAATCTTGATGATACTTACAGGTAATGATCAGTACACCAAGCCCACTTGGCTAGCCAAATTTCGTTCTTCTAGGTTAAACCGTTCCTTGGCAGTAACCGGTTTCATTTTGAGGTTTCACTCTGTTTTCTCCTATAGGGATACTTGTATTTGGAACTCTAAAATCCAACACGGTTTGTGCTAGCTCTTTGAAACTTGACACAATAAAGCAGTTTCAAGTTCTATCTCTATGGTTTGTTTGCTGTTGATGTAGCCCTAAGCAGAGACTGGCGAGAATCACTTTCATGGAAAGGGCCTGCCAAGCTTCCAAAAAACTACGAGTTGCCTGAAATCTCATCAAACACTTTTTCACCCAATCTTGATGATACTTTCAGGTAATGATCAGTACACCAAGCCCACTTGGCTAGCCAAATTTCGTTCTCTAGGTTAAACCGTTCCTTGGCAGTAACCGGTTTCATTTTGAGGTTTCACTCTGTTTTCTCCTATAGGGATACATGTATTTGGAACTCTAAATCCAACACGGTTTGTGCTAGCTCTTTGAAACTTGACACAATAAAGCAGTTTCAAGTTCTATCTCTATGGTTTGTTTGCTGTTGATGTAGCCCTAAGCAGAGACTGGCGAGAATCACTTTCATGGAAAGGGGCCTGCCAAGCTTCCAAAAACTACGAGTTACCTGAAATCTCAGCAAACACTTTTTCACCCCAATCTTGATGATACTTTCAGGTAATGATCAGTAAACCAAGCCCACTTGGCTCGCCAAATTTCGTTCTTCTAGGTTAATCCGTTCCTTGGCAGTAACCGGTTTTATTTTGAGGTTTCACTCTGTTTTCTCCTATAGGGATACATGTATTTGGAACTCTAAATCCAACACGGTTTGTGCTAGTTCTTTGAAACTTGACACAATAAAGCAGTTTCAAGTTCTATCTCTATGGTTTGTTTGCTGTTGATGTAGCCCTAAGCGGAGACTGGCGAGAATCACTTTCATGGAAAGGGCCTGCCAAGCTTCCAAAAAACTATGAGTTGCCTGAAATCTCAGCAAACCCTTTTTCACCCAATCTTGATGATACTTTCAGGTAATGATCAGTACACCAAGCCCACTTGGCTCGCCAAATTTCGTTCTTTTAGGTTAAACCATTCCTTGGCTGTAACCGGTTTCATTTTGAGGTTTCACTCTGTTTTCTCCTATAGGGATACATGTATTTGGAACTCTAAATCCAACACGGTTTTTTGCTAGATCTTTGAAACTTGACACAATAAAGCAGTTTCAAGTTCTGTTTCTATGGTTTGTTTGCTCTTGATGTAGCCCTAAGCAGAGACTGGCGAGAATCACTTTCATGGAAAGGGCCCCTGCCAAGCTTCCAAAGTACTACGAGTTGTCTGAAATCTCAGGAAACACTTTTTCACCCAATCTTGATGATACTTTCAGGTAATGATCAGTACACCAAGCCCACTTGGCTCGCCAAATTTCGTTCTTCTAGGTTAAACAGTTCCTTGGCAGGAACCGGTTTCATTTTGAGGTTTCACTCTGTTTTCTCCTATAGGGATACATGTATTTGGAACTCTAAATCCAACACGGTTTGTGCTAGCTCTTTGAAACTTGACACAATAAAGCAGTTTCAAGTTCTATCTCTATGGTTTGTTTGCTGTTGATGTAGCCCTAAGCAGAGACTGGCGAGAATCACTTTCATTGAAAGGGCCTGCCAAGCTTCCAAAGAACTACGAGTTGCCTGAAATCTCAGCAAACACTTTTTCACCCAATCTTGATGATACTTTCAGGTAATGATCAGTACACCAAGCCCACTTGGCTCTCCAAATTTCGTTCTTCTAGGTTAAACCGTTCGTTGGCATTAACCGGTTTCATTTTGAGGTTTCACTCTGTTTTCTCCTATACGGATACATGTATTTGGAACTCTAAATCCAACACGGTTTGTGCTAGCTCTTTGAAACTTGACACAATAAAGCAGTTTCAAGTTCTATCTCTATGGTTTGTTTGCTGTTGATGTAGCCCTAAGCAGAGACTGGCGAGAATCACTTTCATGGAAAGGGCCTGCCAAGCATCCAAAAAACTACGAGTTGCCTGAAATCTCAGCAAACACTTTTTCACCCAATCTTGATGATAGTTTCAGGTAATGATCAGTACACCAAGCCCACTTGGCTCGCCAAATTTTGTTCTTCTAGGTTAAACCGTTCGTTGGCAGTAACCGGTTTCATTTTGAGGTTTCACTCTGTTTTCTCCTATAGGGATACATGTATTTGGAACTCTAAATCAAACACGGTTTGTGCTAGCTCTTTGAAACTTGACACAATAAAGCAGTTTCAAGTTCTATCTCTATGGTTTGTTTGCTGTTGATGTAGCCCTAAGCAGAGACTGGCGAGAATCACTTTCATGAAAAGGGCCTGCCAAGCTTCCAAAAAACTACGAGTTGCCTGAAATCTCAGCAAACACATTTTCACCCAATCTTGATGATACTTTCAGGTAATGATCAGTACACCAAGCCCACTTGGCTCGCCAAATTTCGTTCTTCTAGGTTAAACCGTTCCTTGGCAGTAACCTGTTTCATTTTGAGGTTTCACTCTGTTTTCTCCTATACGGATACATGTATTTGGAACTCTAAATCAAACACGGTTTTTGCTAGCTCTTTGAAACTTGACACAATAAAGCAGTTTCAAGTTCTATCTTTATGGTTTGTTTGCTGTTGATGTAGCCCTAAGCAGAGACTGGCGAGAATCACTTTCATGGAAAGGGCCTGCCAAGCTTCCAAAGAACTACGAGTTGCCTGAAATCTCAGGAAACACTTTTTCACCCAATTTTGATGATACTTTCAGGTAATGATCAGTACACCAAGCCCAATTGGCTCACCAAATTTTGTTCTTCTAGGTTAAACAGTTCCTTGGGAGGAACCGGTTTCATTTTGAGGTTTCACTCTGTTTTCTCCTATAGGGATACATGTATTTGGAACTCTAAATCCAACACGGTTTGTGCTAGCTCTTTGAAACTTGACACAATAAAGCAGTTTCAAGTTCTATCTCTATGGTTTGTTTGCTGTTGATGTAGCCCTAAGCAGAGACTGGCGAGAATCACTTTCATGGAAAGGGCCTGCCAAGCTTCCAAAGAACTACGAGTTGCCTGAAATCTCAGCAAACACTTTTTCACCCAATCTTGATGATACTTTCAGGTAATGATCAGTACACCAAGCCCACTTGGCTCGCCAAATTTCGTTCTTCTAGGTTAAACCGTTCCTTGGCAGTAACCGGTTTCATTTTGAGGTTTCACTCTGTTTTCTCCTATAGGGATACATGTATTTGGAACTCTAAATCCAACACGGTTTGTGCTAGCTCTTTGAAACTTGACACAATAAAGCAGGTTCAAGTTCTATCTTTATGGTTTGTTTGCTGTTGATGTAGCCATAAGCAGAGACTGGCGAGAATCACTTTCATGGAAAGGGCCTGCCAAGCTTCCTAAAAACTACGAGTTGCCTGAAATCTCAGCAAACACTTTTTCACCCAATCTTGATGATACTTTCAGGTAATGATCAGTACACCAAGCCCACTTGGCTCGCCAAATTTCGTTCTTCTAGGTTAAACCGTTCCTTGGCAGTAACCGGTTTCATTTTGAGGTTTCACTCTGTTTTCTCCTATAGGGATACATGTATTTGGAACTCTAAATCAAACACGGTTTGTGCTAGCTCTTTGAAACTTGACACAATAAAGCAGTGTCAAGTTCTATCTCTATGGTTTGTTTGCTGTTGATGTAGCCCTAAGCAGAGACTGGCGAGAATCACTTTCATGGAAAGGGCCTGCCAAGCTTCCAAAGAACTACGAGTTGCCTGAAATCTCAGCAAACACTTTTTCACCCAATCTTGATGATACTTTCAGGTAATGATCAGTACACCAAGCCCACTTGGCTCGCCAAATTTCGTTCTTCTAGGTTAAACCGTTCCTTGGCAGGAACCGGTTTCATTTTGAGGTTTCAATCTGTTTTCTCCTATAGGGATACTTGTATTTGGAACTCTAAATCCAACACGGTTTGTGCTAGCTCTTTGAAACTTGACACAATAAAGCAGTTTCAAGTTCTATCTCTATGGTTTGTTTGCTGTTGATATAGCCCTAAACAGAGACTGGCGAGAATCACTTTCATGGAAAGGGCCTGCCAAGCTTCCAAAAAACTACGAGTTGCCTGAAATCTCAGCAAACGCTTTTTCACCCAATCTTGATGATACTTTCAGGTAATGATCAGTACACCAAGCCCACTTGGCTCGCCAAATTTCGTTCTTCTAGGTTAAACCGTTCCTTGGCAGTAACCGGTTTCATTTTGAGGTTTCACTCTGTTTTCTCCAATAGGGATACATGTATTTGGAACTCTAAATCCAACACGGTTTCTGCTAGCTCTTTGAAACTTGACACAATAAAGCAGTTTCAAGTTCTATCTCTATGGTTTGTTTGCTGTTGATGTAGCCCTAAGCAGAGACTGGCGAGAATCACTTTCATGGAAAGGGCCTGCCAAGCTTCCAAAGAACTACGAGTTGCCTGAAATCTCAGCAAACACTTTTTCACCCAATCTTGATGATACTTTCAGGTAATGATCAGTACACCAAGCCCACTTGGCTCGCCAAATTTCGTTCTTCTAGGTTAAACCGTTCCTTGGCAGTAACCGGTTTCATTTTGAGGTTTCACTCTGTTTTCTCCTATAGGGATACATGTATTTGGAACTCTAAATCCAACACGGTTTGTGCTAGCTCTTTGAAACTTGACACAATAAAGCAGTTTCAAGTTCTGTTTCTATGGTTTGTTTGCTGTTGATGTAGCCCTAAGCAGAGACTGGCGAGAATCACTTTCATATAAAGGGCCTGCCAAGCTTCCAAAGAACTACGAGTTGCCTGAAATCTCAGGAAACACTTTTTCACCCAATCTTGATGATACTTTCAGGTAATGATGAATACACCAAGCCCACTTGGCTCGCCAAATTTCGTTCTTCTAGGTTAAACAGTTCCTTGGCAGGAACCGGTTTCATTTTGAGGTTTCACTCTGTTTTCTCCTATAGGGATACATGTATTTGGAACTCTAAATCCAACACGGTTTGTGCTAGCTCTTTGAAACTTGACACAATAAAGCAGTTTCAAGTTCTATCTCTATGGTTTGTTTGCTGTTGATGTAGCCCTAAGCAGAGACTGGCGAGAATCACTTTCATGGAAAGGGCCTGCCAAGCTTCCAAAGAACTACGAGTTGCCTGAAATCTCAGCAAACACTTTTTCACCCAATCTTGATGATACTTACAGGTAATGATCAGTACACCAAGCCCACTTGGCTAGCCAAATTTCGTTCTTCTATGTTAAACCGTTCCTTGGCAGTAACCGGTTTCATTTTGAGGTTTCACTCTGTTTTCTCCTATAGGGATACTTGTATTTGGAACTCTAAATCCAACACGGTTTGTGCTAGCTCTTTGAAACTTGACACAATAAAGCAGTTTCAAGTTCTATCTCTATGGTTTGTTTGCTGTTGATGTAGCCCTAAGCAGAGACTGGCGAGAATCACTTTCATGGAAAGGGCCTGCCAAGCTTCCAAAAAACTACGAGTTGCCTGAAATCTCATCAAACACTTTTTCACCCAATCTTGATGATACTTTCAGGTAATGATCAGTACACCAAGCCCACTTGGCTAGCCAAATTTCGTTCTTCTAGGTTAAACCGTTCCTTGGCAGTAACCGGTTTCATTTTGAGGTTTCACTCTGTTTTCTCCTATAGGGATACATGTATTTGGAACTCTAAATCCAACACGGTTTGTGCTAGCTCTTTGAAACTTGACACAATAAAGCAGTTTCAAGTTCTATCTCTATGGTTTGTTTGCTGTTGATGTAGCCCTAAGCAGAGACTGGCGAGAATCACTTTCATGGAAAGGGCCTGCCAAGCTTCCAAAAACTACGAGTTACCTGAAATCTCAGCAAACACTTTTTCACCCAATCTTGATGATACTTTCAGGTAATGATCAGTAAACCAAGCCCACTTGGCTCGCCAAATTTCGTTCTTCTAGGTTAATCCGTTCCTTGGCAGTAACCGGTTTTATTTTGAGGTTTCACTCTGTTTTCTCCTATAGGGATACATGTATTTGGAACTCTAAATCCAACACGGTTTGTGCTAGTTCTTTGAAACTTGACACAATAAAGCAGTTTCAAGTTCTATCTCTATGGTTTGTTTGCTGTTGATGTAGCCCTAAGCGGAGACTGGCGAGAATCACTTTCATGGAAAGGGCCTGCCAAGCTTCCAAAAAACTATGAGTTGCCTGAAATCTCAGCAAACCCTTTTTCACCCAATCTTGATGATACTTTCAGGTAATGATCAGTACACCAAGCCCACTTGGCTCGCCAAATTTCGTTCTTTTAGGTTAAACCATTCCTTGGCTGTAACCGGTTTCATTTTGAGGTTTCACTCTGTTTTCTCCTATAGGGATACATGTATTTGGAACTCTAAATCCAACACGGTTTTTGCTAGATCTTTGAAACTTGACACAATAAAGCAGTTTCAAGTTCTGTTTCTATGGTTTGTTTGCTCTTGATGTAGCCCTAAGCAGAGACTGGCGAGAATCACTTTCATGGAAAGGGCCTGCCAAGCTTCCAAAGTACTACGAGTTGTCTGAAATCTCAGGAAACACTTTTTCACCCAATCTTGATGATACTTTCAGGTAATGATCAGTACACCAAGCCCACTTGGCTCGCCAAATTTCGTTCTTCTAGGTTAAACAGTTCCTTGGCAGGAACCGGTTTCATTTTGAGGTTTCACTCTGTTTTCTCCTATAGGGATACATGTATTTGGAACTCTAAATCCAACACGGTTTGTGCTAGCTCTTTGAAACTTGACACAATAAAGCAGTTTCATGTTCTATCTCTATGGTTTGTTCGCTGTTGATGTAGCCCTAAGCAGAGACTGGCGAGAATCACTTTCATGGAAAGGGCCTGCCAAGCTTCCAAAGAACTACGAGTTGCCTGAAATCTCAGCAAACACTTTTTCACCCAATCTTGATGATACTTTCAGGTAATGATCAGTACACCAAGCCCACTTGGCTCACCAAATTTCGTTCTTCTAGGTTAAACCGTTCCTTGGCAGTAACCGGTTTCATTTTGAGGTTTCACTCTGTTTTCTCCTATAGGGATACATGTATTTGGAACTCTAAATCCAACACGGTTTGTGCTAGCTCTTTGAAACTTGACAGAATAAAGCAGTTTCAAGTTCTATCTCTATGGTTTGTTTGCTGTTGATGTAGCCCTAAGCAGAGACTGGCGAGAATCACTTTCATGGAAAGGGCCTGCCAAGCTTCCAAAAAACTACGAGTTGCCTGAAATCTCAGCAAACACTTTTTCACCCAATCTTGATGATACTTTCAGGTAATGATCAGTACACCAAGCCCACTTGGCTCGCCAAATTTCGTTCTTCTAGGTTAAACCATTCGTTGGCAGTAACCGGTTTCATTTTGAGGTTTCACTCTGTTTTCTCCTATAGGGATACATGTATTTGGAACTCTAAATCCAACACGGTTTGTGCTAGCTCTTTGAAACTTGACACAATAAAGCAGTTTCAAGTTCTATCTCTATGGTTTGTTTGCTGTTGATGTAGCCCTAAGCAGAGATTGGCGAGAATCACTTTCATGGAAAGGGCCTGCCAAGCTTCCAAAAAACTACGAGTTGCCTGAAATCTCAGCAAACACTTTTTCACCCAATCTTGATGATACTTTCAGGTAACGATCAGTACACCAAGCCCACTTGGCTCACCAAATTTCGTTCTTCTAGGTTAAACCGTTCGTTGGCAGTAACCGGTTTCATTTTGAGGTTTCACTCTGTTTTCTCCTATAGGGATACATGTATTTGGAACTCTAAATCCAACACGGTTTGTGCTAGCTCTTTGAAACTTGACACAATAAAGCAGTTTCAAGTTCTATCTCTATGGTTTGTTTGCTGTTGATGTAGCCCTGAGCAGAGACTGGCGAGAATCACTTTCATGGAAAGGGCCTGCCAAGCTTCCAAAGAACTACGAGTTGCCTGAAATCTCAGCAAACACTTTTTCACCCAATCTTGATGATACTTTCAGGTAATGATCAGTACACCAAGCCCACTTGGCTCGCCAAATTTTGTTCTTCTAGGTTAAACCGTTCCTTGGCAGGAACCGGTTTCATTTTGAGGTTTCACTCTGTTTTCTCCTATAGGGATACATGTATTTGGAACTCTAAATCCAACACGGTTTGTGCTAGCTCTTTGAAACTTGACACAATAAAGCAGTTTCAAGTTCTATCTCTATGGTTTGTTTGCTGTTGATGTAGCCCTAAGCAGAGACTGGCAAGAATCACTTTCATGGAAAGGGCCTGCCAAGCTTCCAAAAAACTACGAGTTGCCTGAAATCTCAGCAAACACTTTTTCACCCAATCTTGATGATACTTTCAGGTAATGATCAGTACACCAAGCCCACTTGGCTCGCCAAATTTCGTTCTTCTAGGTTAAACCGTTCCTTGGCAGTAACCGGTTTCATTTTGAGGTTTCACTCTGTTTTCTCCTATAGGGATACATGTATTTGGAACTCTAAATCCAACACGGTTTGTGCTAGCTCTTTGAATCTTGACACAATAAAGCAGTTTCAAGTTCTATCTCTATGGTTTGTTTGCTGTTGATGTAGCCCTAAGCAGAGACTGGCGAGAATCACTTTCATGGAAAGGGCCTGCCAAGCTTCCAAAAAACTACGAGTTGCCTGAAATCTCAGCAAACACTTTTTCACCCAATCTTGATGATACTTTCAGGTAATGATCAGTAAACCAAGCCCACTTGGCTCGCCAAATTTCGTTCTTCTAGGTTAAACCGTTCCTTGGCAGTAACCGGTTTTATTTTGAGGTTTCACTCTGTTTTCTCCTATAGGGATACATGTATTTGGAACTCTAAATCCAACACGGTTTGTGCTAGCTCTTTGAAACTTGACACAATAAAGCAGTTTCAAGTTCTATCTCTATGGTTTGTTTGCTGTTGATGTAGCCCTAAGCGGAGACTGGCGAGAATCACTTTCATGGAAAGGGCCTGCCAAGCTTCCAAAAAACTACGAGTTGCCTGAAATCTCAGCAAACCCTTTTTCACCCAATCTTGATGATACTTTCAGGTAATGATCAGTACACCAAGCCCACTTGGCTCACCAAATTTCGTTCTTTTAGGTTAAACCGTTCCTTGGCTGTAACCGGTTTCATTTTGAGGTTTCACTCTGTTTTCTCCTATAGGGATACATGTATTTGGAACTCTAAATCCAACACGGTTTTTGCTAGCTCTTTGAAACTTGACACAATAAAGCAGTTTCAAGTTCTGTTTCTATGGTTTGTTTGCTGTTGATGTAGCCCTAAGCAGAGACTGGCGAGAATCACTTTCATGGAAAGGGCCTGCCAAGCTTCCAAAGTACTACGAGTTGCCTGAAATCTCAGGAAACACTTTTTCACCCAATCTTGATGATACTTTCAGGTAATGATCAGTACACCAAGCCCACTTGGCTCGCCAAATTTCTTTCTTCTAGGTTAAACAGTTCCTTGGCAGGAACCGGTTTCATTTTGAGGTTTCACTCTGTTTTCTCCTATAGGGATACATGTATTTGGAACTCTAAATCAAACACGGTTTGTGCTAGCTCTTTGAAACTTGACACAATAAAGCAGTTTCAAGTTCTATCTCTATGGTTTGTTTGCTGTTGATGTAGCCCTAAGCAGAGACTGGCGAGAATCACTTTCATGGAAAGGGCCTGCCAAGCTTCCAAAGAACTACGAGTTGCCTGAAATCTCAGCAAACACTTTTTCACCCAATCTTGATGATACTTTCAGGTAATGATCAGTACACCAAGCCCACTTGGCTCACCAAATTTCGTTCTTCTAGGTTAAACCGTTCCTTGGCAGTAACCGGTTTCATTTTGAGGTTTCACTCTGTTTTCTCCTATAGGGATACATGTATTTGGAACTCTAAATCCAACACGGTTTGTGCTAGCTCTTTGAAACTTGACAGAATAAAGCAGTTTCAAGTTCTATCTCTATGGTTTGTTTGCTGTTGATGTAGCCCTAAGCAGAGACTGGCGAGAATCACTTTCATGGAAAGGGCCTGCCAAGCTTCCAAAAATCTACGAGTTGCCTGAAATCTCAGCAAACACTTTTTCACCCAATCTTGATGATACTTTCAGGTAATGATCAGTACACCAAGCCCACTTGGCTCGCCAAATTTCGTTCTTCTAGGTTAAACCATTCGTTGGCAGTAACCGGTTTCATTTTGAGGTTTCACTCTGTTTTCTCCTATAGGGATACATGTATTTGGAACTCTAAATCCAACACGGTTTGTGCTAGCTCTTTGAAACTTGACACAATAAAGCAGTTTCAAGTTCTATCTCTATGGTTTGTTTGCTGTTGATGTAGCCCTAAGCAGAGACTGGCGAGAATCACTTTCATGGAAAGGGCCTGCCAAGCTTCCAAAAAAATACGAGTTGCCTAAACACTTTTTCACCCAATCTTGATGATACTTTCAGGTAATGATCAGTACACCAAGCCCACTTGGCTCGCCAAATTTCGTTCTTCTAGGTTAAACCGTTCGTTGGCAGTAACTGGTTTCATTTTGAGGTTTCACTCTGTTTTCTCCTATAGGGATACATGTATTTGGAACTCTAAATCCAACACGGTTTGTGCTAGCTCTTTGAAACTTGACACAATAAAGCAGTTTCAAGTTCTATCTCTATGGTTTGTTTGCTGTTGATGTAGCCCTGAGCAGAGACTGGCGAGAATCACTTTCATGGAAAGGGCCTGCCAAGCTTCCAAAAAAATACGAGTTGCCTGAAATCTCAGCAAACACTTTTTCACCCAATCTTGATGATACTTTCAGGTAATGATCAGTACACCAAGCCCACTTGGCTCGCCAAATTTCGTTCTTCTAGGTTAAACCGTTCCTTGGCAGTAACCGGTTTCATTTTGAGGTTTCACTCTGTTTTCTCCTATAGGGATACATGTATTTGGAACTCTAAATCCAACATGGTTTGTGCTAGCTCTTTGAAACTTGACACAATAAAGCAGTTTCAAGTTCTATCTCTATGGTTTGTTTGCTGTTGATGTAGCCCTAAGCAGAGACTGGCGAGAATCACTTTCATGGAAAGGGCCTGCCAAGCTTCCAAAAAACTACGAGTTGCCTGAAATCTCAGCAAACACTTTTTCACCCAATCTTGATGATACTTTCAGGTAATGATCAGTAAACCAAGCCCACTTGGCTCGCCAAATTTCGTTCTTCTAGGTTAAACCATTCCTTGGCAGTAACCGGTTTTATTTTGAGGTTTCACTCTGTTTTCTCCTATAGGGATACATGTATTTGGAACTCTAAATCCAACACGGTTTGTGCTAGCTCTTTGAAACTTGACACAATAAAGCAGTTTCAAGTTCTATCTCTATGGTTTGTTTGCTGTTGATGTAGCCCTAAGCGGAGACTGGCGAGAATCACTTTCATGGAAAGGGCCTGCCAAGCTTCCAAAAAACTACGAGTTGCCTGAAATCTCAGCAAACCCTTTTTCACCCAATCTTGATGATACTTTCAGGTAATGATCAGTACACCAAGCCCACTTGGCTCACCAAATTTCGTTCTTTTAGGTTAAACCGTTCCTTGGCTGTAACCGGTTTTCATTTTGAGGTTTCACTCTGTTTTCTCCTATAGGGATACATGTATTTGGAACTCTAAATCCAACACGGTTTTTGCTAGCTCTTTGAAACTTGACAGAATAAAGCAGTTTCAAGTTCTATCTCTATGGTTTGTTTGCTGTTGATGTAGCCCTGAGCAGAGACTGGCGAGAATCACTTTCATGGAAAGGGCCTGCCAAGCTTCCAAAAAAATACGAGTTGCCTGAAATCTCAGCAAACACTTTTTCACCCAATCTTGATGATACTTTCAGGTAATGATCAGTACACCAAGCCCACTTGGCTCGCCAAATTTCGTTCTTCTAGGTTAAACCGTTCCTTGGCAGTAACCGGTTTCATTTTGAGGTTTCACTCTGTTTTCTCCTATAGGGATACATGTATTTGGAACTCTAAATCCAACATGGTTTGTGCTAGCTCTTTGAAACTTGACACAATAAAGCAGTTTCAAGTTCTATCTCTATGGTTTGTTTGCTGTTGATGTAGCCCTAAGCAGAGACTGGCGAGAATCACTTTCATGGAAAGGGCCTGCCAAGCTTCCAAAAAACTACGAGTTGCCTGAAATCTCAGCAAACACTTTTTCACCCAATCTTGATGATACTTTCAGGTAATGATCAGTAAACCAAGCCCACTTGGCTCGCCAAATTTCGTTCTTCTAGGTTAAACCATTCCTTGGCAGTAACCGGTTTTATTTTGAGGTTTCACTCTGTTTTCTCCTATAGGGATACATGTATTTGGAACTCTAAATCCAACACGGTTTGTGCTAGCTCTTTGAAACTTGACACAATAAAGCAGTTTCAAGTTCTATCTCTATGGTTTGTTTGCTGTTGATGTAGCCCTAAGCGGAGACTGGCGAGAATCACTTTCATGGAAAGGGCCTGCCAAGCTTCCAAAAAACTACGAGTTGCCTGAAATCTCAGCAAACCCTTTTTCACCCAATCTTGATGATACTTTCAGGTAATGATCAGTACACCAAGCCCACTTGGCTCACCAAATTTCGTTCTTTTAGGTTAAACCGTTCCTTGGCTGTAACCGGTTTTCATTTTGAGGTTTCACTCTGTTTTCTCCTATAGGGATACATGTATTTGGAACTCTAAATCCAACACGGTTTTTGCTAGCTCTTTGAAACTTGACACAATAAAGCAGTTTCAAGTTCTGTTTCTATGGTTTGTTTGCTGTTGATGTAGCCCTAAGCAGAGACTGGCGAGAATCACTTTCATGGAAAGGGCCTGCCAAGCTTCCAAAGTACTACGAGTTGCCTGAAAATCTCAGGAAACACTTTTTCACCCAATCTTGATGATACTTTCAGGTAATGATCAGTACACCAAGCCCACTTGGCTCGCCAAATTTCTTTCTTCTAGGTTAAACAGTTCCTTGGCAGGAACCGGTTTCATTTTGAGGTTTCACTCTGTTTTCTCCTATAGGGATACATGTATTTGGAACTCTAAATCAAACACGGTTTGTGCTAGCTCTTTGAAACTTGACACAATAAAGCAGTTTCAAGTTCTATCTCTATGGTTTGTTTGCTGTTGATGTAGCCCTAAGCAGAGACTGGCGAGAATCACTTTCATGGAAAGGGCCTGCCAAGCTTCCAAAGAACTACGAGTTGCCTGAAATCTCAGCAAACACTTTTTCACCCAATCTTGATGATACTTTCAGGTAATGATCAGTACACCAAGCCCACTTGGCTCACCAAATTTCGTTCTTCTAGGTTAAACCGTTCCTTGGCAGTAACCGGTTTCATTTTGAGGTTTCACTCTGTTTTCTCCTATAGGGATACATGTATTTGGAACTCTAAATCCAACACGGTTTGTGCTAGCTCTTTGAAACTTGACAGAATAAAGCAGTTTCAAGTTCTATCTCTATGGTTTGTTTGCTGTTGATGTAGCCCTAAGCAGAGACTGGCGAGAATCACTTTCATGGAAAGGGCCTGCCAAGCTTCCAAAAATCTACGAGTTGCCTGAAATCTCAGCAAACACTTTTTCACCCAATCTTGATGATACTTTCAGGTAATGATCAGTACACCAAGCCCACTTGGCTCGCCAAATTTCGTTCTTCTAGGTTAAACCATTCGTTGGCAGTAACCGGTTTCATTTTGAGGTTTCACTCTGTTTTCTCCTATAGGGATACATGTATTTGGAACTCTAAATCCAACACGGTTTGTGCTAGCTCTTTGAAACTTGACACAATAAAGCAGTTTCAAGTTCTATCTCTATGGTTTGTTTGCTGTTGATGTAGCCCTAAGCAGAGACTGGCGAGAATCACTTTCATGGAAAGGGCCTGCCAAGCTTCCAAAAAAATACGAGTTGCCTGAAATCTCAGCAAACACTTTTTTCACCCAATCTTGATGATACTTTCAGGTAATGATCAGTACACCAAGCCCACTTGGCTCGCCAAATTTCGTTCTTCTAGGTTAAACCGTTCGTTGGCAGTAACTGGTTTCATTTTGAGGTTTCACTCTGTTTTCTCCTATAGGGATACATGTATTTGGAACTCTAAATCCAACACGGTTTGTGCTAGCTCTTTGAAACTTGACAGAATAAAGCAGTTTCAAGTTCTATCTCTATGGTTTGTTTGCTGTTGATGTAGCCCTGAGCAGGAGACTGGCGAGAATCACTTTCATGGAAAGGGCCTGCCAAGCTTCCAAAAAAATACGAGTTGCCTGAAATCTCAGCAAACACTTTTTCACCCAATCTTGATGATACTTTCAGGTAATGATCAGTACACCAAGCCCACTTGGCTCGCCAAATTTCGTTCTTCTAGGTTAAACCGTTCCTTGGCAGTAACCGGTTTCATTTTGAGGTTTCACTCTGTTTTCTCCTATAGGGATACATGTATTTGGAACTCTAAATCCAACATGGTTTGTGCTAGCTCTTTGAAACTTGACACAATAAAGCAGTTTCAAGTTCTATCTCTATGGTTTGTTTGCTGTTGATGTAGCCCTAAGCAGAGACTGGCGAGAATCACTTTCATGGAAAGGGCCTGCCAAGCTTCCAAAAAACTACGAGTTGCCTGAAATCTCAGCAAACACTTTTTCACCCAATCTTGATGATACTTTCAGGTAATGATCAGTAAAACCAAGCCCACTTGGCTCGCCAAATTTCGTTCTTCTAGGTTAAACCATTCCTTGGCAGTAACCGGTTTTATTTTGAGGTTTCACTCTGTTTTCTCCTATAGGGATACATGTATTTGGAACTCTAAATCCAACACGGTTTGTGCTAGCTCTTTGAAACTTGACACAATAAAGCAGTTTCAAGTTCTATCTCTATGGTTTGTTTGCTGTTGATGTAGCCCTAAGCGGAGACTGGCGAGAATCACTTTCATGGAAAGGGCCTGCCAAGCTTCCAAAAAACTACGAGTTGCCTGAAATCTCAGCAAACCCTTTTTCACCCAATCTTGATGATACTTTCAGGTAATGATCAGTACACCAAGCCCACTTGGCTCACCAAATTTCGTTCTTTTAGGTTAAACCGTTCCTTGGCTGTAACCGGTTTCATTTTGAGGTTTCACTCTGTTTTTCTCCTATAGGGATACATGTATTTGGAACTCTAAATCCAACATGGTTTTTGCTAGCTCTTTGAAACTTGACACAATAAAGCAGTTTCAAGTTCTGTTTCTATGGTTTGTTTGCTGTTGATGTAGCCCTAAGCAGAGACTGGCGAGAATCACTTTCATGGAAAGGGCCTGCCAAGCTTCCAAAGTACTACGAGTTGCCTGAAATCTCAGGAAACACTTTTTTCACCCAATCTTGATGATACTTTCAGGTAATGATCAGTACACCAAGCCCACTTGGCTCGCCAAATTTCGTTCTTCTAGGTTAAACAGTTCCTTGGCAGGAACCGGTTTCATTTTGAGGTTTCACTCTGTTTTCTCCTATAGGGATACATGTATTTGGAACTCTAAATCCAACACGGTTTGTGCTAGCTCTTTGAAACTTGACACAATAAAGCAGTTTCAAGTTCTATCTCTATGGTTTGTTTGCTGTTGATGTAGCCCTAAGCAGAGACTGGCGAGAATCACTTTCATGGAAAGGGCCTGCCAAGCTTCCAAAAATCTACGAGTTGCCTGAAATCTCAGCAAACACTTTTTCACCCAATCTTGATGATACTTTCAGGTAATGATCAGTACACCAAGCCCACTTGGCTCGCCAAATTTCGTTCTTCTAGGTTAAACCATTCGTTGGCAGTAACTGGTTTCATTTTGAGGTTTCACTCTGTTTTCTCCTATAGGGATACATGTATTTGGAACTCTAAATCCAACACGGTTTGTGCTAGCTCTTTGAAACTTGACACAATAAAGCAGTTTCAAGTTCTATCTCTATGGTTTGTTTGCTGTTGATGTAGCCCTGAGCAGAGACTGGCGAGAATCACTTTCATGGAAAGGGCCTGCCAAGCTTCCAAAAAAATACGAGTTGCCTGAAATCTCAGCAAACACTTTTTCACCCAATCTTGATGATACTTTCAGGTAATGATCAGTACACCAAGCCCACTTGGCTCGCCAAATTTCGTTCTTCTAGGTTAAACCGTTCCTTGGCAGTAACCGGTTTCATTTTGAGGTTTCACTCTGTTTTCTCCTATAGGGATACATGTATTTGGAACTCTAAATCCAACATGGTTTGTGCTAGCTCTTTGAAACTTGACACAATAAAGCAGTTTCAAGTTCTATCTCTATGGTTTGTTTGCTGTTGATGTAGCCCTAAGCAGAGACTGGCGAGAATCACTTTCATGGAAAGGGCCTGCCAAGCTTCCAAAAAACTACGAGTTGCCTGAAATCTCAGCAAACACTTTTTCACCCAATCTTGATGATACTTTCAGGTAATGATCAGTAAACCAAGCCCACTTGGCTCGCCAAATTTCGTTCTTCTAGGTTAAACCATTCCTTGGCAGTAACCGGTTTTATTTTGAGGTTTCACTCTGTTTTCTCCTATAGGGATACATGTATTTGGAACTCTAAATCCAACACGGTTTGTGCTAGCTCTTTGAAACTTGACACAATAAAGCAGTTTCAAGTTCTATCTCTATGGTTTGTTTGCTGTTGATGTAGCCCTAAGCGGAGACTGGCGAGAATCACTTTCATGGAAAGGGCCTGCCAAGCTTCCAAAAAAACTACGAGTTGCCTGAAATCTCAGCAAACCCTTTTTCACCCAATCTTGATGATACTTTCAGGTAATGATCAGTACACCAAGCCCACTTGGCTCACCAAATTTCGTTCTTTTAGGTTAAAACCGTTCCTTGGCTGTAACCGGTTTTCATTTTGAGGTTTCACTCTGTTTTCTCCTATAGGGATACATGTATTTGGAACTCTAAATCCAACACGGTTTTTGCTAGCTCTTTGAAACTTGACACAATAAAGCAGTTTCAAGTTCTGTTTCTATGGTTTGTTTGCTGTTGATGTAGCCCTAAGCAGAGACTGGCGAGAATCACTTTCATGGAAAGGGCCTGCCAAGCTTCCAAAGTACTACGAGTTGCCTGAAATCTCAGGAAACACTTTTTCACCCAATCTTGATGATACTTTCAGGTAATGATCAGTACACCAAGCCCACTTGGCTCGCCAAATTTCGTTCTTCTAGGTTAAACAGTTCCTTGGCAGGAACCGGTTTCATTTTGAGGTTTCACTCTGTTTTCTCCTATAGGGATACATGTATTTGGAACTCTAAATCCAACACGGTTTGTGCTAGCTCTTTGAAACTTGACACAATAAAGCAGTTTCAAGTTCTATCTCTATGGTTTGTTTGCTGTTGATGTAGCCCTAAGCAGAGACTGGCGAGAATCACTTTCATGGAAAGGGCCTGCCAAGCTTCCAAAGAACTACGAGTTGCCTGAAATCTCAGCAAACACTTTTTCACCCAATCTTGATGATACTTTCAGGTAATGATCAGTACACCAAGCCCACTTGGCTCACCAAATTTCGTTCTTCTAGGTTAAACAGTTCCTTGGCAGTAACCGGTTTCATTTTGAGGTTTCACTCTGTTTTCTCCTATAGGGATACTTGTATTTGGAACTCTAAATCCAACACGGTTTGTGCTAGCTCTTTGAAACTTGACAGAATAAAGCAGTTTCAAGTTCTATCTCTATGGTTTGTTTGCTGTTGATGTAGCCCTAAGCAGAGACTGGCGAGAATCACTTTCATGGAAAGGGCCTGCCAAGCTTCCAAAAAACTACGAGTTGCCTGAAATCTCAGCAAACACTTTTTCACCCAATCTTGATGATACTTTCAGGTAATGATCAGTACACCAAGCCCACTTGGCTCGCCAAATTTCGTTCTTCTAGGTTAAACCATTCGTTGGCAGTAACCGGTTTCATTTTGAGGTTTCACTCTGTTTTCTCCTATAGGGATACATGTATTTGGAACTCTAAATCCAACACGGTTTGTGCTAGCTCTTTGAAACTTGACACAATAAAGCAGTTTTCAAGTTCTATCTCTATGGTTTGTTTGCTGTTGATGTAGCCCTAAGCAGAGACTGGCTAGAATCACTTTCATGGAAAGGGCCTGCCAAGCTTCCAAAAAAATACGAGTTGCCTGAAATCTCAGCAAACACTTTTTCACCCAATCTTGATGATACTTTCAGGTAATGATCAGTACACCAAGCCCACTTGGCTCGCCAAATTTCGTTCTTTTAGGTTAAACCGTTCGTTGGCAGTAACCGGTTTCATTTTGAGGTTTCACTCTGTTTTCTCCTATAGGGATACATGTATTTGGAACTCTAAATCCAACACGGTTTGTGCTAGCTCTTTGAAACTTGACACAATAAAGCAGTTTCAAGTTCTATCTCTATGGTTTGTTTGCTGTTGATGTAGCCCTGAGCAGAGACTGGCGAGAATCACTTTCATGGAAAGGGCCTGCCAAGCTTCCAAAGAACTACGAGTTGCCTGAAATCTCAGCAAACACTTTTTCACCCAATCTTGATGATACTTTCAGGTAATGATCAGTACACCAAGCCCACTTGGCTTGCCAAATTTCGTTCTTCTAGGTTAAAACCGTTCCTTGGCAGTAACCGGTTTCATTTTGAGGTTTCACTCTGTTTTCTCCTATAGGGATACATGTATTTGGAACTCTAAATCCAACACGGTTTGTGCTAGCTCTTTGAAACTTGACACAATAAAGCAGTTTCAAGTTCTATCTCTATGGTTTGTTTGCTGTTGATGTAGCCCTAAGCAGAGACTGGCGAGAATCACTTTCATGGAAAGGGCCTGCCAAGCTTCCAAAAAACTACGAGTTGCCTGAAATCTCAGCAAACACTTTTTCACCCAATCTTGATGATACTTTCAGGTAATTATCAGTACACCAATCCCACTTGGCTCGCCAAATTTCGTTCTTCTAGGTTAAACCATTCGTTGGCAGTAACCGGTTTCATTTTGAGGTTTTCACTCTGTTTTCTCCTATAGGGATACATGTATTTGGAACTCTAAATCCAACACGGTTTGTGCTAGCTCTTTGAAACTTGACACAATAAAGCAGTTTCAAGTTCTATCTCTATGGTTTGTTTGCTGTTGATGTAGCCCTAAGCAGAGACTGGCTAGAATCACTTTCATGGAAAGGGCCTGCCAAGCTTCCAAAAAAATACGAGTTGCCTGAAATCTCAGCAAACACTTTTTCACCCAATCTTGATGATACTTTCAGGTAATGATCAGTACACCAAGCCCACTTGGCTCGCCAAATTTCGTTCTTCTAGGTTAAAACCGTTCGTTGGCAGTAACCGGTTTCATTTTGAGGTTTCACTCTGTTTTCTCCTATAGAGATACATGTATTTGGAACTCTAAATCCAACACGGTTTGTGCTAGCTCTTTGAAACTTGACACAATAAAGCAGTTTCAAGTTCTATCTCTATGGTTTGTTTGCTGTTGATGTAGCCCTGAGCAGAGACTGGCGAGAATCACTTTCATGGAAAGGGCCTGCCAAGCTTCCAAAGAACTACGAGTTGCCTGAAATCTCAGCAAACACTTTTTCACCCAATCTTGATGATACTTTCAGGTAATGATCAGTACACCAAGCCCACTTGGCTCGCCAAATTTCGTTCTTCTAGGTTAAACCGTTCCTTGGCAGTAACCGGTTTCATTTTGAGGTTTCACTCTGTTTTCTCCTATAGGGATACATGTATTTGGAACTCTAAATCCAACACGGTTTGTGCTAGCTCTTTGAAACTTGACACAATAAAGCAGTTTCAAGTTCTATCTCTATGGTTTGTTTGCTGTTGATGTAGCCCTAAGCAGAGACTGGCGAGAATCACTTTCATGGAAAGGGCCTGCCAAGCTTCCAAAAAAAATACGAGTTGCCTGAAATCTCAGCAAACACTTTTTCACCCAATCTTGATGATACTTTCAGGTAATGATCAGTACACCAAGCCCACTTGGCTCGCCAAATTTCTTTCTTCTAGGTTAAACCGTTCGTTGGCAGTAACCGGTTTCATTTTGAGGTTTCACTCTGTTTTCTCCTATAGGGATACATGTATTTGGAACTCTAAATCCAACACGGTTTGTGCTAGCTCTTTGAAACTTGACACAATAAAGCAGTTTCAAGTTCTATCTCTATGGTTTGTTTGCTGTTGATGTAGCCCTGAGCAGAGACTGGCGAGAATCACTTTCATGGAAAGGGCCTGCCAAGCTTCCAAAGAACTACGAGTTGCCTGAAATCTCAGCAAACACTTTTTCACCCAATCTTGATGATACTTTCAGGTAATGATCAGTACACCAAGCCCACTTGGCTCGCCAAATTTCGTTCTTCTAGGTTAAACCGTTCCTTGGCAGTAACCGGTTTCATTTTGAGGTTTCACTCTGTTTTCTCCTATAGGGATACATGTATTTGGAACTCTAAATCCAACACGGTTTGTGCTAGCTCTTTGAAACTTGACACAATAAAGCAGTTTCAAGTTCTATCTCTATGGTTTGTTTGCTGTTGATGTAGCCCTAAGCAGAGACTGGCGAGAATCACTTTCATGGAAAGGGCCTGCCAAGCTTCCAAAAAACTACGAGTTGCCTGAAATCTCAGCAAACACTTTTTCACCCAATCTTGATGATACTTTCAGGTAATGATCAGTACACCAAGCCCACTTGGCTCGCCAAATTTCGTTCTTCTAGGTTAAAACCATTCGTTGGCAGTAACCGGTTTCATTTTGAGGTTTCACTCTGTTTTCTCCTATAGGGATACATGTATTTGGAACTCTAAATCCAACACGGTTTGTGCTAGCTCTTTGAAACTTGACACAATAAAGCAGTTTCAAGTTCTATCTCTATGGTTTGTTTGCTGTTGATGTAGCCCTAAGCAGAGACTGGCTAGAATCACTTTCATGGAAAGGGCCTGCCAAGCTTCCAAAAAAAATACGAGTTGCCTGAAATCTCAGCAAACACTTTTTCACCCAATCTTGATGATACTTTCAGGTAATGATCAGTACACCAAGCCCACTTGGCTCGCCAAATTTCGTTCTTCTAGGTTAAAACCGTTCGTTGGCAGTAACCGGTTTCATTTTGAGGTTTCACTCTGTTTTCTCCTATAGGGATACATGTATTTGGAACTCTAAATCCAACACGGTTTGTGCTAGCTCTTTGAAACTTGACACAATAAAGCAGTTTCAAGTTCTATCTCTATGGTTTGTTTGCTGTTGATGTAGCCCTGAGCAGAGACTGGCGAGAATCACTTTCATGGAAAGGGCCTGCCAAGCTTCCAAAGAACTACGAGTTGCCTGAAATCTCAGCAAACACTTTTTCACCCAATCTTGATGATACTTTCAGGTAATGATCAGTACACCAAGCCCACTTGGCTCGCCAAATTTCGTTCTTCTAGGTTAAACCGTTCCTTGGCAGTAACCGGTTTCATTTTGAGGTTTCACTCTGTTTTCTCCTATAGGGATACATGTATTTGGAACTCTAAATCCAACACGGTTTGTGCTAGCTCTTTGAAACTTGACACAATAAAGCAGTTTCAAGTTCTATCTCTATGGTTTGTTTGCTGTTGATGTAGCCCTAAGCAGAGACTGGCGAGAATCACTTTCATGGAAAGGGCCTGCCAAGCTTCCAAAAAACTACGAGTTGCCTGAAATCTCAGCAAACACTTTGTCACCCAATCTTGATGATACTTTCAGGTAATGATCAGTACACCAAGCCCACTTGGCTCGCCAAATTTCGTTCTTCTAGGTTAAACCGTTCCTTGGCAGTAACCGGTTTCATTTTGAGGTTTCACTCTGTTTTCTCCTATAGGGATACATGTATTTGGAACTCTAAATCCAACACGGTTTTCTGCTAGCTCTTTGAAACTTGAAACAATAAAACAGTTTCAAGTTCTATCTCTATGGTTTGTTTGCTGTTGATGTAGTCCTAAGCAGAGACTGGCGAGAATCACTTTCATGGAAAGGGCCTGCCAAGCTTCCAAAGAACTACGAGTTGCCTGAAATCTCAGCAAACACTTTTTCACCCAATCTTGATGATACTTTCAGGTAATGATCAGCACACCAAGCCCACTTGGCTCGCCAAATTTCGTTCTTCTAGGTTAAACCATTCGTTGGCAGTAACCGGTTTCATTTTGAGGTTTCACTCTGTTTTCTCCTATAGGGATACATGTATTTGGAACTCTAAATCCAACACGGTTTGTGCTAGCTCTTTGAAACTTGACACAATAAAGCAGTTTCAAGTTCTGTTTCTATGGTTTGTTTGCTGTTGATGTAGCCCTAAGCAGAGGACTGGCGAGAATCACTTTCATGGAAAGGGCCTGCCAAGCTTCCAAAGAACTACGAGTTGCCTGAAATCTCAGCAAACACTTTTTCACCCAATCTTGATGATACTTTCAGGTAATGATCAGTACACCAAGCCCACTTGGCTCGCCAAATTTCGTTCTTCTAGGTTAAACAGTTCCTTGGCAGGAACCGGTTTTCATTTTGAGGTTTCACTCTGTTTTCTCCTATAGGGATACATGTATTTGGAACTCTAAATCCAACATGGTTTGTGCTAGCTCTTTGAAACTTGACACAATAAAGCAGTTTCAAGTTCTATCTCTATGGTTTGTTTGCTGTTGATGTAGCCCTAAGCAGAGACTGGCGAGAATCACTTTTATGGAAAGGGCCTGCCAAGCTTCCAAGAACTACGAGTTGCCTGAAATCTCAGCAAACACTTTTTCACCCAATCTTGATGATACTTTCAGGTAATGATCAGTACACCAAGCCCACTTGGCTCGCCAAATTTCGTTCTTCTAGGTTAAACCATTCCTTGGCAGGAACCGGTTTCATTTTGAGGTTTCACTCTGTTTTCTCCTATAGGGATACATGTATTTGGAACTCTAAATCCAACACGGTTTCTGCTATCTCTTTGAAACTTGACACAATAAAACAGTTTCAAGTTCTATCTCTATGGTTTGTTTTGCTGTTGATGTAGCCCTAAGCAGAGACTGGCGAGAATCACTTTCATGGAAAGGGCCTGCCAAGCTTCCAAAGAACTACGAGTTGCCTGAAATCTCAGCAAACACTTTTTCACCCAATCTTGATGATACTTTCAGGTAATGATCAGCACACCAAGCCCACTTGGCTCGCCAAATTTCGTTCTTCTAGGTTAAACCGTTTCCTTGGCAGTAACCGGTTTCATTTTGAGGTTTCACTCTGTTTTCTCCTATAGGGATACATGTATTTGGAACTCTAAATCCAACACGGTTTGTGCTAGCTCTTTGAAACTTGACACAATAAAGCAGTTTCAAGTTCTATCTCTATGGTTTGTTTGCTGTTGATGTAGCCCTAAGCAGAGACTGGCGAGAATCACTTTCATGGAAAGGGCCTGCCAAGCTTCCAAAAAAATACGAGTTGCCTGAAATCTCAGCAAACACTTTTTCACCCAATCTTGATGATACTTTCAGGTAATGATCAGTACACCAAGCCCACTTGGCTCGCCAAATTTCTTTCTTCTAGGTTAAACCGTTCGTTGGCAGTAACCGGTTTCATTTTGAGGTTTCACTCTGTTTTCTCCTATAGGGATACATGTATTTGGAACTCTAAATCCAACACGGTTTGTGCTAGCTCTTTGAAACTTGACACAATAAAGCAGTTTCAAGTTCTATCTCTATGGTTTGTTTGCTGTTGATGTAGCCCTGAGCAGAGACTGGCGAGAATCACTTTCATGGAAAGGGCCTGCCAAGCTTCCAAAGAACTACGAGTTGCCTGAAATCTCAGCAAACACTTTTTCACCCAATCTTGATGATACTTTCAGGTAATGATCAGTACACCAAGCCCACTTGGCTCGCCAAATTTCGTTCTTCTAGGTTAAAACCGTTCCTTGGCAGTAACCGGTTTCATTTTGAGGTTTCACTCTGTTTTCTCCTATAGGGATACATGTATTTGGAACTCTAAATCCAACACGGTTTGTGCTAGCTCTTTGAAACTTGACACAATAAAGCAGTTTCAAGTTCTATCTCTATGGTTTGTTTGCTGTTGATGTAGCCCTAAGCAGAGACTGGCGAGAATCACTTTCATGGAAAGGGCCTGCCAAGCTTCCAAAAAACTACGAGTTGCCTGAAATCTCAGCAAACACTTTTTCACCCAATCTTGATGATACTTTCAGGTAATGATCAGTACACCAAGCCCACTTGGCTCGCCAAATTTCGTTCTTCTAGGTTAAACCATTCGTTGGCAGTAACCGGTTTCATTTTGAGGTTTCACTCTGTTTTCTCCTATAGGGATACATGTATTTGGAACTCTAAATCCAACACGGTTTGTGCTAGCTCTTTGAAACTTGACACAATAAAGCAGTTTCAAGTTCTATCTCTATGGTTTGTTTGCTGTTGATGTAGCCCTAAGCAGAGACTGGCTAGAATCACTTTCATGGAAAGGGCCTGCCAAGCTTCCAAAAAAATACGAGTTGCCTGAAATCTCAGCAAAACACTTTTTCACCCAATCTTGATGATACTTTCAGGTAATGATCAGTACACCAAGCCCACTTGGCTCGCCAAATTTCGTTCTTCTAGGTTAAACCGTTCGTTGGCAGTAACCGGTTTCATTTTGAGGTTTCACTCTGTTTTTCTCCTATAGGGATACATGTATTTGGAACTCTAAATCCAACACGGTTTGTGCTAGCTCTTTGAAACTTGACACAATAAAGCAGTTTCAAGTTCTATCTCTATGGTTTGTTTGCTGTTGATGTAGCCCTGAGCAGAGACTGGCGAGAATCACTTTCATGGAAAGGGCCTGCCAAGCTTCCAAAGAACTACGAGTTGCCTGAAATCTCAGCAAACACTTTTTCACCCAATCTTGATGATACTTTCAGGTAATGATCAGTACACCAAGCCCACTTGGCTCGCCAAATTTCGTTCTTCTAGGTTAAAACCGTTCCTTGGCAGTAACCGGTTT
>NW_027522191.1:0-28375 GCF_052094955.1 Ictidomys tridecemlineatus | reverse complement strand
GCTGAGATTTCAGGCAACTCCGTAGTTTTTTGGAAGCTTGGCAACCCCTTTCCATGAAAGTGATTTTCGCCAGTCTCTGCTTAGGGCTACATCAACAGCAAACAAACCATAGAGATAGAACTTGAAACTGCTTTATTGTTTCAAGTTTCAAAGAGCTAGCACAACCGTGTTTGATTTAGAGTTCCAAATACATGTATCCCTATAGGAGAAAACAGAGTGAAACCTAAAATGTAAACGGTTACTGCAATCGAACGGTTTAACCTAGAAGAACGAAATTTGGTGAGCCAAGTGGTTTTGGTGTACTGATCATTACCTGAAAGAATCATCTAGATTGGGTGAAAAAATTTTGGCTGAGATTTTAGGCAACTCGTAGTTTTTTGAAGCTTGGCAACTCCTTTCCATGAAAGTGATTTTCGTCAGTCTCTGCTTAGGGCTACATCAACAGCAAATAAACCATAGAGATAGAACTTGAAACTGCTTTATTGTGTCAAGTTTCAAAGAGCTAGCACAATCCTTGTTTGATTTAGAGTTCCAAATACATGTATCCTTCTAGGAGAAAACAGAGTGAAACCTAAAAATGAAAACGGTTACTGCAAACGAACGGTTAACCTAGAAGAACGAAATTTGGTGAGCCAAGTGGTTTTGGTGTACTAATCATTATCTGAAAGAATCATCAAGAATGGGTGAAAAATGTTGGCTGAGATTTCATGCAACTCGTAGTTTTTTGGAAGCTTGGCAACCCCTTTCCATGAAAGTGATTTTCGCCAGTCTCTGCTTAGGGCTACATCAACAGCAAACAAACCATAGAGATAAACGTGAAACTGCTTTATTGTGTCAAGTTTCAAAGAGCTAGCACAACCGTGTTTGATTTAGAGTTCCAAAATACATGGATCCCTATAGGAGAAAACAGAGTGAAACCTGAAAATGAAAACGGTTACTGCAAACGAACGGTTTAAACTGGAAGAACGAAATTTGGTGAGCCAAGTGGTTTTGGTGTACTGATCATTACCTGAAAGAATCATCAGGATTGGGTGAAAAAATGTTTGCTGAGATTTCAGGCAACTCGTAGTTTTTTGAAAGCTTGGCAACCCCTTTCCATGAAAGTGATTTTCGCCAATCTCTGCTTAGGGCTACATCAACAGCAAACAAACCATAGAGATAGAACTTGAAACTGCTTTATTGTGTCAAGTTTCAAAGAGCTAGCACAAACCGTGTTTGATTTAGAGTTCCAAATACATGTATCCCTATAGGAGAAAACAGAGTGAAACCTAAAAATGAAAACGGTTACTGCAAACGAACGGTTTAACCTAGAAGAACGAAATTCAGGGAGCCCAGTGGTTTTGGTGTAGTGATCATTACCTGAAAGAATCATCAAGATTGGGTGAAAAAATGTTGGCTGAGATTTCAGGCAACTCGTAGTTTTTTGGAAGCTTGGCAACCCCTTTCCATGAAAGTGATTTTCGCCAGTCTCTGCTTAGGGCTACATCAACAGCAAACAAACCATAGAGATAGAACTTGAAACTGCTTTATTGTTTCAAGTTTCAAAGAGCTAGCACAAACCGTGTTTGATTTAGAGTTCCAAATACATGTATCCCTATAGGAGAAAACAGAGTGAAACCTAAAAATGAAAACGGTTACTGCAATCGAACGGTTAACCTAGAAGAACGAAATTTGGTGAGCCAAGTGGTTTTGGTGTACTGATCATTACCTGAAAGATCATCTAGATTGGGTGAAAAAATTTTGGCTGAGATTTTAGGCAACTCGTAGTTTTTTGGAAGCTTGGCAACTCCTTTCCATGAAAGTGATTTTCGTCAGTCTCTGCTTAGGGCTACATCAACAGCAAATAAACCATAGAGATAGAACTTGAAACTGCTTTATTGTGTCAAGTTTCAAAGAGCTAGCACAATCCTTGTTTGATTTAGAGTTCCAAATACATGTATCCTTCTAGGAGAAAACAGAGTGAAACCTAAAAATTTAAACGGTTACTGCAAACGAACGGTTTAACCTAGAAGAACGAAATTTGGTGAGCCAAGTGGTTTTGGTGTACTGATCATTACCTGAAAGAATCATCAAAAATGGGTGAAAAAATGTTGGCTGAGATTTCATGCAACTCGTCGTTTTTTGGAAGCATGGCAACCCCTTTCTATGAAAATGATTTTCGCCAGTCTCTGCTTAGGGCTACATCAACAGCAAAAAAACCATAGAGATAAAACGTGAAACTGCTTTATTGTGTCAAGTTTAAAATAGGTAGCACAAACCGTGTTTTATATAGAGTTCCAAATACATGGATCCATATAGGAGAAAACAGAGTGAAACCTATAATTGAAAACGGTTTCTGCAAACGAACGGTTTAACCTAGATGAACGAAATTTGGTGAGCCAAGTGGTTTTGGTGTACTGATCATTACCTGAAAGAATCATCAAGATTGGCCGAAAAAATGTTTGCTGAGATTTCAGGCAACTCGTAGTTTTTTTGGAAGCTTGGCAACCCCTTTCCATGAAAAAGATTTTCGCCAGTCTCTCCTTAGGGCTACATCAACAGAAAACAAACCATAGAGATAGAACGTGAAACTGCTTTATTGTGTCAAGTTTCAAAGAGCTAGCACAAACCGTGTTTGATTTAGAGTTCCAAATACATGTATCCCTATAGGAGAAAACAGAGTGAAACCTAAAAATGAAAACGGTTACTGCAAACGAACGGTTTAACCTAGAAGAACGAAATTTGGTGAGCCAAGTGGTTTTGTGTACTGATCATTACCTGAAAGAATCATCAGGATTGGGTGAAAAAATGTTTGCTGAGATTTCAGGCAACTCGTAGTTTTTTGGAAGCTTGGCAACCCCTTTCCATGAAAGTGATTTTCGCCAGTCTCTGCTTAGGGCAACATCAACATCAAACAACCCATAGACATAGAACTTGAAACTGCTTTATTGTGTCACCTTTCAAAGAGCTAGCACAAACCGTGTTTATTTAGAGTTCCAAATACATGTATTTCTACAGGAGAAAACAGAGTGAAACCTAAAAAATGAAAACGGTTACTGCAAACGAACGGTTAACCTAAAAGAACCAAATTTGGTCAGCCAAGTGGTTTTGGTGTACTGATCATTACCTGAAAGAATCATCAAGATTGGGTCAAAAAATGTTTGCTGAGATTTCAGGAAACTCGTAGTTTTTTGGAAGCTTGGCAACCCCTTTCCATGAAAGTGATTTTCGCCAGTATCTGCTTAGGGCTACATTAACAGCAAACAAACCATAGAGATAGAACTTGATGCTGCATTATTGTGTCAAGTTTCAAAGAGCTAGAACAAACAGTGTTTGATTTAGAGTTACAAATACATGTATCCCTATAGGAGAAAACAGAGTGAAACCTAATAATAAAAATGGTTACTGCAAACAAACATTTTAAGCTAGAAGAACGAAATTTGGTGAGCCAAGTGGTTTTGGTGTACTGATCATTACCTGAAACAATCATCAAGATTGGTTGAAAAAATGTTGGCTGAGATTTCAGGCAACTGGTAGTTTTTGGAAGCTTGGCAACTTCTTTCCATGAAAGTGATTTTCGCAAGTCTCTGCTTAGGGTTACATCAACAGCAAACAAACCATAGAGATAGAACTTAAAACTGCTTTATTGTGTCAAGTTTCAAAGAGCTAGCACAAACCGTGTTTGATTTAGGGTTCCAAATACATGTATCCCTATAGGAGAAAACAGAGTGAAACCTAAAAATGAAATCGGTTATTGCAAACGAACGGTGTTAACCTAGAAGAACGAAATTTGTTGAGCCAAGTGGTTTTGGTGTCCTGATCATTACCTGAAAGAATCATCAAGATGGGGTGAAAAAATGTTGGCTGAGATTTCAGGCAACTCGTAGTTTTTTGGAAGCTTGGCAACCCCTTTTCATGAAAGTGATTTTCGCCACTCTCTGCTTAGGGCTACATCAACAGCAAACAAACCATAGAGATTGAACTTGAAACTGCTTAATTGAGTCAAGTTTCAAAGAGCTAGCACAAACAATGTTTGATTTAGAGTTCCAAATACATGTATCCCTATAGGAGAAAACAGAGTGAAACCTAAAAATAAAAACGATTACTGCAAACGAACGGTTTAAGCTAGAAGAACGAAATTTGGTGAGCCAAGTGGTTTTGGTGTACTGATCATTACCTGAAACAATCATCAAGATTGGGTGAAAAAATGTTGGCTGAGATTTCATGCAACTCGTCGTTTTTGGAAGCTTGGCAACCCCTTTCTATGAAAGTGATTTTAGCCAGTCTCTGCTTAGGGCTACATCAACAGCAAACAAACCATAGAGATAAAACGTGAAACTGCTTTATTGTGCAAGTTTAAAAGAGCTAGCACAAACCGTGTTTGATTTAGAGTTCCAAATACATGGATCCATATAGGAGAAAACAGAGTGAAACCTATAAATGAAAACGGTTACTGCAAACGAACGGTTTAACCTAGACGAACGAAATTTGGTGAGCCAAGTGGTTTTGGTGTACTGATCATTACCTGAAAGAATCATCAAGAATGGGTGAAAAAATGTTGGCTGAGATTTCATGCAACTCGTCGTTTTTTGGAAGCTTGGCAACCCCTTTCTATGAAAGTGATTTTCGCCAGTCTCTGCTTAGGGCTATATCAACAGCAAACAAACCATAGAGATAAAACTTGATACTGCTTTATTGTGTCAAGTTAAAAAGAGCTAGCACAAACCGTGTTTGATTAGAGTTCCAAATACATGGATCCCTATAGGGAGAAAACAGAGTGAAACCTGAAAATGAAAACGGTTACTGCAAACGAACGGTTTAACCTAGAAGAACGAAATTTGGTGAGCCAAGTGGTTTTGGTGTACTGATCATTACCTGAAAGAATCATCAGGATTGGGTGAAAAAATTTTTGCTGAGATTTCAGGCAACTCGTAGTTTTTTGGAAGCTTGGCAAAGCCTTTCCATGAATGTGATTTTCGCCAGTCTCTGCTTAGGGCAACATCAATATCAAACAAACCATAGAGATAGAACTTGAAACTGCTTTATTGTGTCAACTTTCAAAGAGCTAGCACAAACCGTGTTTCATTTAGAGTTCAAAATACATGTATCCCTACAGGAGAAAACAGAGTGAAACCTAAAAATGAAAACGGTTACTGCAAACGAACGGTTTCACATAGAAGAACGAAATTTGGTGAGCCAAGTGGTTTTGGTGTACTGATCATTACCTGAAGGAATCATCAAGATTGGCGGAAAAAATGTTTGCTGAGATTTCAGGTAACTCGTAGTTTTTTGGAAGCTTGGCAACCCCTTTCCATGAAAAAGATTTTCGCCAGTCTCTGCTTAGGGCTACATCAACAGCAAACAAACCATAGAGATAGAACGTGAAACTGCTTTATTGTGTCAAGTTTCAAAGAGCTAGCACAAACCGTGTTTCATTTAGAGTTCCAAATACATGTATCC
Source organism: Ictidomys tridecemlineatus (assembly GCF_052094955.1). Taxonomy (NCBI): domain Eukaryota; kingdom Metazoa; phylum Chordata; class Mammalia; order Rodentia; family Sciuridae; genus Ictidomys; species Ictidomys tridecemlineatus. The sequence continues at coordinate 22,936 of NW_027522191.1, read as the reverse complement.
CTATAGGAGAAAACAGAGTGAAACCTAAAAATGAAAACGGTTACTGCAAACGAACGGTTTAACCTAGAAGAACGAAATTTGGTGAGCCAAGTGGTTTTGGTGTACTGATCATTACCTGAAAGAATCATCAGGATTGGGTGAAAAAATGTTTGCTGAGATTTCAGGCAACTCGTAGTTTTTTGGAAGCTTGGCAACCCCTTTCCATGAAAGTGATTTTCGCCAGTCTCTGCTTAGGGCAACATCAACATCAAACAACCCATAGACATAGAACTTGAAACTGCTTTATTGTATCAACTTTCAAAGAGCTAGCACAAACCGTGTTTCATTTAGAGTTCCAAATACATGTATTTCTACAGGAGAAAACAGAGTGAAACCTAAAAATGAAAATGGGTACTGCAAACGAACGGTTTAACCTAGAAAAACGAAATTTGGTGAGCCAAGGGGTTTTGGTGTACTGATCATTACCTGAAAGAATCATCAAGATTGGGTGAAAAAATGTTTGCTGAGATTTCAGGCAACTCGTAGTTTTTTGAAGCTTGGCAACCCCTTTCCATGAAAGTGATTTTCGCCAGTCTCTGCTTTGGGCTACATCAACATCAAACAAACCATAGAGATAGAACGTGAAACTGCTTTATTGTGTCACGTTTCAAAGAGCTAGCACAAACCGTGTTTGATTTAGAGTTACAAATACATGTATCCCTATAGGAGAAAACAGAGTGAAACCTAAAAATGAAAACGGTTACTGCAAACGAACGGTTTAACCGAGCAGAACGAAATTTAGGTGGCCTGGTGGTTTTCGTGTACTGATCATTACCTGAAAGAATCATCAAGATTGGGTGAAAAAAGGTTGGCTGAGATATCAGGCAACTCGTAGTTTTTTGGAAGCTTGGCAACCCCTTTCCATGAAAGTGATTTTCACCAATCTCTGCTTAGGGCTACATCAACAGCAAACAAACCATAGAGATAGAACTTGAAACTGCTTTATTGTGTCAAGTTTCAAAGAGCTAGCACAAACCGTGTTTGATTTAGAGTTCCAAATACATGTACCCCTATAGGAGAAAACAGAGTGAAACCTAAAAATGAAAACGGTTACTGCAATCGAACAGTTTAACCTAGAAGAACGAAATTTGTTGAGCCAAGTGGTTTTGGTGTACTGATCATTACCTGAAAGAATCATCTAGATTGGGTGAAAAAATGTTTCCTGAGATTTTAGGCAACTGGTAGTTTTTTGGAAGCTTGGCAACCCCTTTCCTTGAAACTGATTTTCGCCAGTCTCTGCTTAGGGCTACATCAACAGCAAACAAACAATAGAGATAGAACTTGAAACTGCTTTATTGTGTCAAGTTTCAAAGAGCTAGCACAAACCGTGTTTGATTTAGAGTTCCAAATACATGTATCCCTATAGGAGAAAACAGAGTAAAACCTAAAAATGAAAACGGTTACTGCAAACGAACGGTTTAACCTAAAAGAACGAAATTTGGTCAGCCAAGTGGTTTTGGTGTACTGATCATTACCTGAAAGAATCATCAAGATGGGTGAAAAAATGTTTGCTGAGATTTCAGGCAACTCGTAGTATTTTGGAAGCTTGGCAACCCCTTTCCATGAAAGTGATTTTCGCCAGTATCTGCTTAGGGCTACATTAACAGCAAACAAACCATAGAGATAGAACTTGATGCTGCTTTATTGTGTCAAGTTTCAAAGAGCTAGAACAAACCGTGTTTGATTTAGAGTTCCAAATACATGTATCTCTATAGGAGAAAACAGAGTGAACCTAATAATTAAAATGGTTACTGCAAACAAACATTTTAAGCTAGAAGAACGAAATTTGGTGAGCCAAGTGGTTTTGGTGTACTGATCATTACCTGAAAGAATCATCATGATTGGGTCAAAAAATGTTTGCTGAGATTTCAGGCAACTCGTAGTTTTTGGAAGCTTGGCAACCCCTTTCCATGAAAGTGATTTTCGTCAGTCTCTTCTTAGGGCTACATCAACAGCAAACGAACCATAGAAACAGAACTTGAAACTGCTATATTGTGTCAAGTTTCAAAGAGCTAGCACAAACCGTGTTTGATTTGGAGTTCCGAATACATGTATCCCTAAAGGAAGAAACAGATTGAAACCTAAAAATGAAAACGGTTACTGCAAACGAACGGTTTAACCCTAGAAGAACGAAATTTGGTGAGCCAAGTGGTTTCGGTGTACTGATCATTACCTGAAAGAATCATCAAGATTGGTTGAAAAAATGTTCGCTGAGATTTCAGGCAACTCGTAGTTTTTTGGATTCTTGTCAACCCCTTTCCATGAAAGTGATTTTCGCCAGTCTCTGCTTAGTGCTACATCAACAGAAAACAAACCATAGAGATAGAACTTGAAACTGCTCTATTGTGTCAAGTTTAAAAGAGCTAGCACAAACCGTGTTTGATTTAGAGTTCCAAATACATGTATCCCTATAGGAGAAAACAGAGTGAAACCTAAAAATAAAAACGGTTACTGCAAATGAACGGTTTAAGCTAGAAGAATGAAACTTGGTGAGCCAAGTGGTTTTGGTGTACTGATCATTACCTGAAAGAATCATCAAGATTGGGTGAAAAAATGTTGGCTGAGATTTCAGGAAACTCGTAGTTTTTTGGAAGCTTGGCCACCCCTTTCCATGAAAGTGATTTTCGCCAGTCTCTGCTTAGGGCTACATCAACAGCAAACAAACCATAGAGATAGAACTTGAAACTGCTTTATTGTGTCAAGTTTCAAAGAGCTAGCACAAACTGTGTTTGATTTAGAGTTCCAAATACATGTATCCCTATAGGAGAAAACAGAGTGAAACCTAAAAATGAAAACGGTTACTACAAAAGAACGGTTTAACCTAGAAGAACGAAATTTGGTGAGACAAGTGGTTTTGGTGTACTGATCATTACCTGAAAGAATCATCAAGATTGGGTAAAAAAATGTTTGCTGAGATTTCAGACAACTAGTAGTTTTTTGGAAGCTTGGCAACTCCTTTTCATGATAGTGATTTTCGTCAGTCTCTTCATAGGGATACATCAACAGCAAACAAAACATAGAGATAGAACGTGAAACTGCTTTATTGTGTCAAGTTTCAAAGAGCTAGCACAAACCCTGTTTGATTTAGAGTTCCAAATACATGTTTCCCTATAGGAGAAAACAGAGTGAAACCTAAAAATAAAAATGGTTACTGCAAACGAACGGTTTAACCTAGAAGAACGAAATTTGGTGAGCCAAGTAGTTTTGGTGTACTGATAATTACCTGAAAGAATCATCAAGATTGGTTGAAAAATTTTTTGCTGAGATTATAGGAAACCCGTAGTTTTTTGGAAGCTTGGCAACCCCTTTCCATGAAAGTGATTTTCGCCAGTCTCTGCTTAGGGCTACATCAACAGCATACAAACCAAAGAGATAGAACTTTAAACTGATTTATTGTGTCAAGTTTCAAAGAGATTGCACAAACCGTGTTTGATTTAGAGTTCCAAATACATGTATCCCTAGAGGAGAAAACAGAGTGAAACATAAAAATGAAAACGGTTACTGCAAACGAACGGTTTAAGCTAGAAGAATGAAATTTGGTGAGCCAAGTGGTTTTGGTGTACTGATCATTACCTGAAAGAATCATCAAGATTGGGTGAAAAAATGTTGGCTGAGATTTCAGGCAACTCGTAGTTTTTTGGAAGCTTGGCCACCCCTTTCCATGAAAGTGATTTTCGCCAGTCTCAGCTTAGGGCTACATCAACAGAAAACAAACCATAGAGATAGAACTTGAAACTGCTTTATTGTGTCAAGTTTCAAAGAGCTAGCACAAACTGTGTTTGATTTAGAGTTCCAAATACATGTATCCCTATAGGAGAAAACAGAGTGAAACCTAAAAATGAAAACGGTTACTACAAAAGAACGGTTTAACCTAGAAGAACGAAATTTGGTGAGACAAGTGGTTTTTGTGTACTTATCATTACCTGAAAGAATCATCAAGATTGGGTAAAAAAATGTTTGCTGAGATTTCAGGCAACTAGTAGTTTTTTGGAAGCTTGGCAACCCCTTTTCATGATAGTGATTTTCGCCAGTCTCTTCATAGGGATACATCAACAGCAAACAAAACATAGAGATAGAACGTGAAACTGCTTTATTGTGTCAAGTTTCAAAGAGCTAGCACAAACCGTGTTTGATTTAGAGTTCCAAATACATGTTTCCCTATAGGAGAAAACAGAGTGAAACCTAAAAATAAAAATGGTTACTGCCAACGAACGGTTTAACCTAGAAGTACGAAATTTGGTGAGCCAAGTGGTTTTGGTGTACTGATAATTACCTGAAAGAATCATCAAGATTGGTTGAAAAATTTTTTGCTGAGATTTCAGGAAACCCGTAGTTTTTTGGAAGCTTGGCAACCCCTTTCCATGAAAGTGATTTTCGCCAGTCTCTGCTTAGGGCTACATCAACAGCATACAAACCAAAGAGATAGAACTTTAAACTGATTTATTGTGTCAAGTTTCAAAGAGATAGCACAAACCGTGTTTGATTTAGAGTTCCAAATACATGTATCCCTAGAGGAGAAAACAGAGTGAAACATAAAAATGAAAACGGTTACTGCAAACGAACGGTTTAACCTAGAAGAACGAAATTTGGTGAGACAAGTGGTTTTGGTGTACTGATAATTACCTGAAAGAATCATCAAGATTGGATGAAAAAATATTTGCTGAGATTTCAGGCAACTCGTAGTTTTTTCGAAGCTTGGCAACGCCTTTGAATGAAAGTGATTTTCGCCAGTCTCTGCTTAGGGCAACATCAACAGCAACCAAACTTTAGAGATAGGACTGGAAACTGCTTTATTGTGTCAAGTTTCAAAGAGCTAGCACAAACCGTGTTTGATTTAGAGTTCCAAATACATTTATCTCTATAGGAGAAAACAGAGTGAAACCTAAAAATGAAAACGGTTACTGCAAACGAACGGTTTTACCTAGAAGAACAAAATTTGGTGAGCCAAGTGGTTTTGGTGTAGTGATCATTACCTGAAAGAATCATCAAGATTGGGTGAAAAAATGTTGGCTGAGATTTCAGGCAACTCGTAGTTTTTTGGAAGCTTGGCAACGCCTTTGAATGAAAGTGATTTTCGCCAGTCTCTGCTTAGGGCAACATCAACAGCAAACAAACTTTAGAGATAGGACTGGAAACTGCTTTATTGTGTCAAGTTTCAAAGAGCTAGCACAAACCGTGTTTGATGTAGAGTTCCAAATACATTTATCTGTATAGGAGAAAACAGAGTGAAACCTAAAAATGAAAACGGTTACTGCAAACGAACGGTTTTACCTAGAAGAACAAAATTTGGTGAGCCAAGTGGTTTTGGTGTAGTGATCATTACCTGAAAGAATCATCAAGATTGGGTGAAAAAATGTTTGCTGAGATTTCAGGCAACTCGTAGTTTTTTGGAAGCTTGGCAACGCCTTTGAATGAAAGTGATTTTCGCAAGTCTCTGCTTAGGGCTACATCGACAGCATACAAACCATAGAGATAGAACTTAAAACTGCTTTATTGTGTCAAGTTTCAAAGAGCTAGCACAAACCGTGTTTGATTTAGAGTTCCAAATACATGTATCCCTAGAGGAGAAAACAGAGTGAAACCTAAAAATGAAAACGGTTACTGCAAACGAACGGTTTAAGCTAGAAGAACGAAATGTTGTGAGCCAAGTGGTTTTGGTGTACTGATCATTACCTGAAAGAATCATCAAGATTGGATGAAAAAATATTTGCTGAGATTTCAGGCAACTCGTAGTTTTTTGGAAGCTTGGCAACGCCGTTGAATGAAAGTGATTTTCGCCAGTCTCTGCTTAGGGCAACATCAACAGCAACCAAACTTTAGAGATAGGACTGGAAACTGCTTTATTGTGTCAAGTTTCAAAGAGCTAGCACAAACCGTGTTTGATTTAGAGTTCCAAATACATTTATCTCTATAGGAGAAAACAGAGTGAAACCTAAAAATGAAAACGGTTACTGCAAACGTACGGTTTTACCTAGAAGAACAAAATTTGGTGAGCCAAGTGGTTTTGGTGTAGTGATCATTACCTGAAAGAATCATCAAGATTGGGTGAAAAAATGTTGGCTGAGATTTCAGGCAACTCGTAGTTTTTTGGAAGCTTGGCAACGCCTTTGAATGAAAGTGATTTTCGCCAGTCTCTGCTTAGGGCAACATCAACAGCAAACAAACTTTAGAGATAGGACTGGAAACTGCTTTATTGTGTCAAGTTTCAAAGAGCTAGCACAAACCGTGTTTGATGTAGAGTTCCAAATACATTTATCTGTATAGGAGAAAACAGAGTGAAACCTAAAAATGAAAACGGTTACTGCAAACGAACGGTTTTACCTAGAAGAACTAAATTTGGTGAGCCAAGTGGTTTTGGTGTACTGATCATTACCTGAAAGGATCATCAAGATTGGGTGAAAAAATGTTTGCTGAGATTTCAGGCAACTCTTAGTTTCTTGGAAGCTTGTCAACCACTTTCCATGAAAGTGATTTTCGCCAAGCTCTGCTTAGGGCTACATCAACAGCAAACAAACCATAGAGCTAGAACTTGAATCTACTTTATTGTGTCAACTTTCAAAGAGCTAGCACAAACCGTGTTTGATTTAGAGTTCCAAATACATGTATCCCTTTAGGAGAAAACAGAGTGAAACCTAAAAATGAAATCTTTTAATGCAAACGAACGGTTTAAACTAGAAGAACGAAATTTGGAGAGCCAAGTGGTTTTGGTGTACTGATCATTACCTGAAAGAATCATCAAGATTGGGTGAAAAAATGTTTGCTAAGATTTCAGGCAACTCGTAGTTTTTTGGAAGCTTGGAAACCCCTTTCCATGAAAGTGAGTTTCGCCAGTCTCTGCTTAGGGCTACATCAACAGCAAACAAACCATAGAGATAGAACTTGAAACTGCTCTATTGTGTCAAGTTTCAAAAAGCTAGCACAAACCGTGTTTGATTTAGAGTTTTAAATACATGGACCCTTATAGGAGAAAACAGAGTGAAACCTAAAAATAAAAACCGTTACTGCAAACGAACGGTTTAACATAGAAGAATGAAATTTGGTTAGCCAAGTGGTTTTGGTGTACTGATCATTACCTGAAAGAATCATCAAGAATGGCTAAAAAATTGTTTGCTGAGATTTCAGGCAACTCGTAGATTTTTTGGAAGCTTGGCAACCCCTTTCCATGAAAGTGATTTTCGCCAGTCTCTGCTTAGGGCTACATAAACAGCAAACAAACCATAGATATAGAACTTGAAACTGCTTTATTGTGTCAAGTTTCAAAGAGCTAGTATAAACCGTGTTTGATTTAGAGTTCCAAATACATGTATTTCTATAGGAGAAAACAGAGTGAAACCTAAAAATGAAAATGGTTACTGCAAACGAACGGTTTAACCTAGAAGAACGAAATTTGGTGAGCCAAGTGGTTTTGGTGTACTAATCATTACCTGAAAGAATCATCAAAATTGGGTGAAAAAATGTTTGCTGAGATTTCAGGCAACTCGTAGTTTTTGGGAAGCTTGGCAACCCCTTTCCATGAAAGTGATTTTCGCCAGTCTCTGCTTAGGGCTACATCAACAGCAAACAAACCATAGAGATAGAACTTGAAACTGTTTTATTGTGTCAAGTTTAAAGAGCTAGCACAAACCGTGTTTGATTTGGAGTTTCAAATACATATATCCCTATAGGAGAAAACAGAGTGAAACCTAAAAATGAAAACGGTTACTGCAAACAAACGGTTTAACCGAGAAGAACAAAATTTGGTGAGCCAAGTGGTTTTGGTGTACTGATCATTACCTGAAAGGATCATCAAGATTGGGTGAAAAAATGTTTGCTGAGATTTCAAGTAACTCTTAGTTTCTTGGAAGCTTGGCAACCACTTTCAATGAAAGTGATTTTCGCCAGTCTCTGCTTAGGGCTACATCAACAGCAAACAAACAATAGAGCTAGAACGTGAATCTACTTTATTGTGTCAACTTTCAAAGAGCTAGCACAAACCGTGTTTGATTTAGAGTTCCAAATACATGTATCCCTATAGGAGTAAACAGAGTGAAACCTAAAAATGAAATCTTTTAATGCAAACGAACGGTTAAACCTAGAAGAACGAAATTTGGTGAGCCAAGTGGTTTTGGTGTACTAATCATTACCTGAAAGAATCATCAAGATTGGGTGAAAAAATGTTTGCTGAGATTTCAGGCAACTCGTAGTTTTTTGGAAGCTTGGCAACCCCTTTCCATGAAAGGTATTTTAGCCAGTCTCTGCTTAGGGCTACATCAACAGCAAACAAACCATAGACATAGAACTTGAAACTGCTTTATTGTGTCAAGTTTCAAAGAGCTATATAAACCGTGTTTGATTTAGAGTTCCAAATACATGTATCCCTGTAGGAGAAAACAGAGTGAAACCTAAAAATGAAAACGGTTACTGCAAATGAACGGTTTAAGCAAGAAGAATGAAATTTGGTGAGCCAAGTGGTTTTGGTGTACTGATCATTACCTGAAAGAATCATCAAGATTGGGTGAAAAAATGTTTGCTGAGATTTCAGGCAACTCGTAGTTTTGTGGAAGCTTGGCAACCCCTTTCCATGACAGTGATTTTCGCCAGTCTGTGCTTAGGGCTACATCAACAGCAAACAAACCATAGAGATAGAACTTGAAACTGCTTTATTGTGTCAAGCTTCAAAGAGCTAGCACAAACCGTGTTTCATTTAGAGTTCCAAATACATGTATCCCTATAGGAGAAAACAGAGTGAAACCAGAAAATGAAAACGGTTATTGCAAACGAACGGTTTAACCTAGAAGAACAAAATTTGGTGAGCCAAGTGGTTTTGGTGTACTGATCATTACCTGAAAGAATCATCAAGATTGGGTGAAAAAATGTTGGCTGATTTCAGGACTCGTAATTTTTTGGAAGCTTGGCAACCCCTTTCCATGAAAGTGATTTTCGCCAGTCTCTGCTTAGGGCTACATCAACAGCAAACAAACCATAGAGATAGAACTTGAAACTGCTCTATTGTGTCAAGTTTCAAAGACCTAGCACAAACCGTGTTTGATTTAGAGTTCAAAATACATGTATCCCTATAGGAGAAAACAGAATGAAACCTAAAAATGAAAACGGTTACTGCAAATGAACGGTTTAAGCAAGAAGAATGAAATTTGGTGAGCCAAGTGGTTTTGGTGTACTGATCATTACCTGAAAGAATCATCAAGATTGGGTGAAAAAATGTTGGCTGAGATTTTAGGCAACTCGTAGTTTTTTGGAAGCTTGGCCACCCCTTTCCATGAAAGTGATTTTCGCCACTCTCTGCTTAGCGCTACATGAACAGCAAAAAAACCATAGAGATATAACTTGAAACTGCTTTATTGTGTCAAGTTTCAAAGAGCTAGCACAAACTGTGTTTGATTTAGAGTTTCAAATACATGTATCCCTATAGGAGAAAACAGAGTGAAACTTAAAAATGAAAACGGTTACTACAAAAGAACGGTTTAACCTAAAAGAACGAAATTTGGTGAGCCAAGTGGTTTTGGTGTACTTATCATTACCTTAAAGAATCATCAAGATTGGATGAAAAAATGTTTGCTGAGATTTCAGGAAACTCGTAGTTTTTTGGAAGCTTGGCAACCCCTTTCCATGAAAGTGATTTTCGCCAGTCTCTTCATAGGGCTACATCAACAGCAAACAAACCATAGAGATAGAACGTGAAACTGCTTTATTGTGTCAAGTTTCAAAGAGCTAGCACAAACCGTGTTTGATTTAGAGTTCCAAATACATGTATCCCTATAGGAGAAAACAGAGTGAAACCTAAAAACAAAAACGGTTTCTACAAACGAACGGTTTAACCTTGAAGAACGAAATTTGGTGAGCCAAGTAGTTTTGGTGTACTGATAATTACCTGAAAGAATCATCAAGATTGGTTGAAAAATTTTTTGCTGAGATTTCAGGCAACCCGTAGTTTTTTGGAAGCTTGGCAACCCCTTCCCATTAAAGTGATTTTCGCCAGTCTCTGCTTAGGGCTACATCAACAGCAAACAAACCATAGAGGTAGAACTTGAAACTGCTTTATTGTGTCAAGTTTCAAAGAGCTAGCACAAACCGTGTTCGATTCAGAGTTCCAACTACATGTATCCCTATAGGAGAAAACAGAGTGAAACCTAAAAATGAAATTGGTTACTGCAAACGAACGGTTTAACCTAAAAGAACGAAATTTGGTGAGCCAAGTAGTTTTGGTGTAGTGATCATTACCTGAAAGAATCATCAAAATTGGGTGAAAAAATGTTTGCTGTGATTTCAGGCAACTCGTAGTTTTTTGGAAGCTTGGCAACCCCTTTCCATGAAAGTGATTTTCGCCAGTCTCTGCTTAGGGCTACATCAACAGCAAACAAACCATAGACAGAACTTGAAACTGCTTTATTGTGTCACGTTTCAAAGAGCTAGCACAAACCGTGTTTGATTTAGAGTTCCAAATACATGTATCCCTATAGGAGAAAACAGAGTGAAACTTAAAAATGAAAACGGTTACTGCAAACGAACGGTTTAACCTAGAAGAACGATACTTGCTGATCCTAGTGGTTTTGGTGTACTGATCATTACCTGAAAGAATCATCAAGATTGGGTGAAAAAATGTTTGCTGAGATTTCAGGCAACTCTTAGTTTTTTGGAAGCTTGGCAACCCCTTTTTATGAAAGTGATTTTTGGAACTCTCAGCTTAGGGCTATATCAACAGTAAACAAACCATAGAGATAGAACTTGAAACTGTTTTATTGTGTCAAGTTTAAAGAGCTAGCACAAACCGTGTTTGATTTGGAGTTTCAAATACATATATCCCTATAGGAGAAAACAGAGTGAAACCTAAAAATGAAAACGGTTACTGCAAACAAACGGTTTAACCTAGAAGAACGAAATTTGGTGAGCCAAGTTGTTTTGGTGTACTGATCATTACCTGAAAGGATCATCAAGATTGGGTGAAAAAATGTTTGCTGAGATTTCAGGAAACTCGTAGTTTTTTGGAATCTTGGCAACCCCTTCTATGAACGTGATTTTCGCAACTCTCAGCTTAGGGATACATCAACAGCAAACAAACCATAGAGATAGAACTTGAAACTGCTTTATTGTGTCAAGTTTCAAAAAGCTAGCACAAACCGTGTTTGATTTAGAGTTCCAAATACATGTATCCCTATAGGAGAAAACAGAGTGAAACCTATATATGAAAACGGTTACTGCAAATGAACGGTTTAACCTAGAAGAACGAAACTTGGTGAGCCTAGTGGTTTTGGTGTAGTGATCATTACCTGAAAGAATCATCAAGATTGGGTGAAAAAATGTTTGCTGAGATTTCAGGCAACTCGTAGTTTTTTGGAAGCTTGGCAACCCCTTTCCATGAAAGTGATTTTCGCCACTCTCTGCTTAGGGCTACATCGACAGCAAACAAATCATAGAGATAGAACTTGAAACTGCTTTATTGTGTAATGTTTCAAAGAGCTAGCACACACCGTGTTTGAATTAGAGTTCCAAATACATGTATCCCTATAGGAGAAAACAGAGTGAATCCTAAAAATGAAAACGGTTACTGCAAAGGAACGGTTTAACCTAGAAAAACGATATTTGGTGAGCCAAGTGGTTTTGGTGTACTGATCATTACCTAAAAGAATCATCAAGATTAAGTGAAAAAATGTTTGCTGAGATTTCAGGCAACTCGTAGTTTTTTGGAAGCTTGGTAACCCCTTTCCATGAATGAGATTTTCGCCAGTCTCTTCTTAGGGCTACATCAACTGCACACAAACCATAGAGATAGAACTTCAAACTGCTTTATTGTGTCAAGTTTCAAAGAGCTAGCATAAACCGTGTTTGATTTAGATTCTCAAATACATGTATACGTATAGAAGAAAACAGAGTGAAACCTAAAAATGAAAACGGTTACTGCAAACGAACGGTTTAACCTAGAAGAACAAAACTTGGTGAGCCTAGTGGTTTTGGTGTACTGATTATTACCTGAAAGAATCATCAAGATTTGGTGAAAAAATATTTGCTGAGATTTCAGACAACTCGTAGTTTTTTGGAAGCTTGGCAACCCCTTTCCATGAAAGTGATTTTCGCCAGTCTCTGCTTAGGGCTACATCAACAGCAAACAAACCATAGAGATAGAACTTGAAACTGCTTTATTGTGTCACGTTTCCAAGAGCTAGCACAAACCGTGTTTGATTTAGAGTTCCAAATACATGTATCCCTATAGGAGAAAACAGAGTGAAACCTAAAAATGAAAACGGTTACTGCAAATGAACGGTTTAACCTAGAATAACGAAATTTGGTGAGCCAAGTGGTTTTGGTGTACTGATCATTACGTGAGAGAATCATCAAGATTGGGTGAAAAAATGTTTGCTGAGATTTCAGGCAACTGGTAGTTTTTTGGAAGCTTGGCCACCCCTTTCCATTAAAGTGATTTTCGCCAGTCTCTGCTTAGGGCTACATCAACAGCAAACAAACCATAGAGATAGAACTTGAAACTGCTTTATTGTGTCAAGTTTCAAAGAGCTAGCACAAACTGTGTTTGATTTAGAGTTTCAAATACATGTATCCCTATAGGAGAAAACAGAGTGAAAGCTAAAAATGAAAACGGTTACTACAAAAGAACGGTTTAACCTAGAAGAACGAAATTTGGTGAGCCAAGTGGTTTTGGTGTACTTATCATTACCTTAAAGAATCATCAAGATTGGGTGAAAAAATGTTTGCTGAGATTTCAGGCAACTTGTAGTTTTTTGGAAGCTTGCAACCCCTTTCCATGAAAGTGATTTTCGCCAGTCTCTTCATAGGGCTACATCAACAGCAAACAAACCATATAGAGAGAACGTGAAACTGCTTTATTGTGTCAAGTTTCAAAGAGCTAGCACAAACCGTGTTTGATTTAGAGTTCCAAATACATGTATCCCTATAGGAGAAAACAGACTGAAACCTAAACATGAAAACGGTTTCTGCAAACGAACGGTTTAACCTTGAAGAACGAAATTTGGTGAGCCAAGTAGTTTTGGTGTACTGATAATTACCTGAAAGAATCATCAAGATTGGTTGAAAATTTTTCTGCTGAGATTTCAGGCAACCCGTAGTTTTTTGGAAGCTTGGCAACCCCTTTCCATTAAAGTGATTTTCGCCAGTCTCTGCTTAGGGCTACATCAACAGCATACAAACCTTAGAGATAGAACTTGAAACTGCTTTATTGTGTCAAGTTTCAAAGAGCTAGCACAAACCGTGTTCGATTCAGAGTTCCAACTACATGTATCCCTATAGGAGAAAACAGAGTGAAACCTAAAAATGAATTTGGTTACTGCAAACGAACGGTTTAACCTAAAAGAACGAAATTTGGTGAGCCAAGTAGTTTTGGTGTAGTGATAATTACCTGAAAGAATCATCAAAATTGGGTGAAAAAATGTTTGCTGAGATTTCAGGCAACTCGTAGTTTTTTGGAAGCTTGGCAACCCCTTTCCATGAAAGTGATTTTCGCCACTCTCTGCTTAGGGCTACATCAACAGCAAACAAACCATAGACGGAACTTGAAACTGCTTTATTGTGTCACGATTCAAAGAGCTAGCACAAACCGTGTTTGATTTAGAGTTCCAAATACATGTATCCCTATAGGAGAAAACAGAGTGAAACCTAAACATGAAAACGGTTACGGCTAATGAACGGTTTAACCTAGAAGAACGAAATGTTGTGAGCCAAGTGGTTTTGGTGTACTGATCATTACCTGAAAGAATCATCAAGATTGGGTGAAAAAATGTTTGCTGAGATTTCAGGAAACTCGTAGTTTTTTGGAAGCTTGGCAACCCCTTTTATTAACGTGATTTTCGCCACTCTCAGCTTAGGGCTACATCAACAGCAAACAAACCATAGAGTTAGAACTTGAATCTGCTTTATTGTGTTAAGTTTCAAAAAGCTAGCACAAACCGTGTTTGATTTAGAGTTCCAAATACATGTATCCCTATAGGAGAAAACAGAGTGAAACCTAAATATGAAAACGGTTACTGCAAATGAACGGTTTAACCTAGAAGAACGAAACTTGGTGAGCCTAGTGGTTTTGGTGTACTGATCATTACCTGAAAGAATCATCAAGATTGGGTGAAAAAATGTTTGCTGAGATTTCAGGCAACTCGTAGTTTTTTGGAAGCTTGGCAACCGCTTTCCATGAAAGTGATTTTCGCCACTCTCTGCTTAGGGCTACATCGACAGCAAACAAACCATAGAGATAGAACGTGAAACTGCTTTACTGTGTTAAGTTTCAAAGAGCTAGCACAAACCGTGTTTGAATTAGAGTTCCAAATACATGTATCCCTATAGGAGAAAACAAACTGAATCCTAAAAATGAAAACGGTTACTGCAAAAGAACGGTTTAACCTAGAAGAACGATATTTGGTGAGCCAAGTGGTTTTGGTGTACTGATCATTACCTGAAAGAAGCATCAAGATGAGGTGAAAAAATGTTTGATGAGATTTAAGGCAACTCATAGTTTTTTGAAAGCTTGGCAACCCCTTTCCATGAAAGTGATTTTCGCCAGTCTCTGCTTAGGGCTACATCGACAGCAAACAAACCATAGAGATAGAACTTGAAACTGCTTTATTGTGTCAAGTTTCAAAGAGATAGCACAAACCGTGTTTGATTTAGAGTTCCAAACACATGTATCCCTATAGGAGAAAACAGAGTGAAACCTAAAAATGAAAACGGTTACTGGAAGCAAACAGTTTAACCTAGAAGAACGAAACTTGCTGATCCTAGTATTTTTGGTGTACTGATCATTACCTGAAAGAATCATCAAGATTGGGTGAAAAAATGTTTGCTGAGATTTCAGGCAACTCGTAGTTTTTTGGAAGCTTGGCTACCCCTTTTAATGAAAGTGATTTTTGGAACTCTCAGCTTAGGGCTACATCAACAGCAAACAAACCATAGAGATAGAACTTGAAACTGCTTTATTGTGTCAAGTTTCAAAGAGCTAGCACAAACCGTGTTTGATTTAGAGTTCCAAATACATGTATCCCTATAGGAGAAAACAGAGTGAAACCTAAATATGAAAAGAGTTACTCCAAATGAACGGTTTATCCTAGAAGAACGAAACTTGGTGAGACTAGTGGTTTTGGTGTACTGATCATTACATGAAAGAAGCATCAAGATGGGGTGAAAAAATGTTTGATGAGATTTCAGGCAACTCGTAGTTTTTTGAAAGCTTGGCAACCCCTTTCCATGAAAGTGATTTTCGCCAGTCTCTGCTTAGGGCTACATCGACAGCAAACAAACCATAGAGATAGAACTTGAAACTGCTTTATTGTGTCAAGTTTCAAAGAGATAGCACAAACCGTGTTTGATTTAGAGTTCCAAACACATGTATCCCTATAGGAGAAAACAGAGTAAAACCTAAAAATGAAAACGGTTACTGGAAACAAACGGTTTAACCTAGAAGAACAAAATTTGGTGAGCCAAGTGGTTTTGGTGTACTGATCATTACCTGAAAGAATCATCAAGATTAAGTGAAAAAATGTTTGCTGAGATTTCAGGCAACTCGTAGTTTTTTGGAAGCTTGGTAACCCCTTTCAATGAAAGAGATTTTCGCCAGTCTCTTCTTAGGGCTACATCAACTGCAAACAAACCATAGAGATAGAACTTCAAACTGCTTTATTGTGTCAAGTTTCAAAGAGCTAGCACAAACCGTGTTTGATTTAGAGTTCCAAATACATGTATACGTATAGAAGAAAACAGAGTGAAACCTAGAAATGAAAACGGTTACTGCAAACGAACGGTTTAACCTAGAAGAACGAAACTTGGTGAGCCTAGTGGTTTTGGTGTACTGATTATTACCTGAAAGAATCATCAAGATTTGGTGAAAAAATATTTGCTGAGATTTCAGGCAACTCGTAGTTTTTTGGAAGCTTGGCAACCCCTTTCCATGAAAGTGATTTTTGCCAGTCTCTGCTTAGGGCTACATCAACAGCAAACAAACCATAGAGATAGAACTTGAAACTGCTTTATTGTGTCACGTTTCCCAGAGCTAGCACAAACCGTGTTTGATTTAGAGTTCCAAATACATGTATCCCTATAGGAGAAAACAGAGTGAAACCTAAAAATGAAAACGGTTACTGCAAAAGAATGGCTTAACCTAGAATAACGAAATTTGGTGAGCCAAGTGGTTTTGGTGTACAGATCATTACGTGAGAGAATCATCAAGATTGGGTGAAAAAATGTTTGCTGAGATTTCACGCAACTCGTAGTGTTTTGGAAGCTTGGCAACCCCTTTCCATGAAAGTGATTTTCGCCAGTCTCTGCTTAGGGCTACATCAACAGCAAACAAACCATAGAGATAGAACTTGAAACTGCTTTATTGTGTCAAGTTTCAAAAAGCTAGCACAAATCGTGTTTGATTTAGAGTTCCAAATACATGTATCCCTATAGAAGAAAACAGAGTGAAACCTAAAAATGAAAACTGTTACTGCAAACGAACGGTTTAACCTAGAAGAACGAAACTTGGTGAGCCTAGTGGTTTTGGTGTACTGATCATTACCTGAAAGAATCATCAAGATTGGGTGAAAAATGTCTGCTGAGATTTGAGGCAACTCTTAGTTTTTTGGAAGCTTGGCAACCCCTTTCCATGAAAGTGATTTTCGCCAGTCTCTGCTTAGGTCTACATCAACAGCAAGCAAACCATAGAGATAGAACTTTAAACTGCTTTATTGTGTCATGTTTCAAAGAGCTAGCACAAACCGTGTTTGATTTAGAGTTCCAAATACATGTATCCCTATAGGAGAAAACAGAGTGAAACCTAAAAATGAAAACGGTTACTGCAAACGAACGGTTTAAACTAGAAGAACAAAATTTAGTGAGCCAAGTGGTTTTGGTGTACTGATCATTACCTGAAAGAATCATCAAGATTAAGTAAAAAAATGTTTGCTGATATTTCAGGTAACTCGTAGTTTTTTTGGAAGCTTGGTAACCCCTTTCAATGATAGTGATTTTCGGAGGTCTCTTCTTAGGGCTACATCAACAGCAAACAAACCATAGTGATAGATATTGAAACTGCATTATTGTGTCAAGTTTCAAAAAGCTAGCACAAACCGTGTTTG
Organism: Ictidomys tridecemlineatus; assembly: GCF_052094955.1. Lineage (NCBI taxonomy): Eukaryota > Metazoa > Chordata > Mammalia > Rodentia > Sciuridae > Ictidomys > Ictidomys tridecemlineatus. The sequence goes on along the minus strand of NW_027522191.1, from coordinate 5,828 downwards.
ATTTAGGGATCCAAATACATGTATCCCTATAGGAGAAAACAGAGTGAAACCTAAACATGAAAATGGTTACAGGAAACGAACGGTTTAACCTAGAAGAACGAAATTTGGTGAGCCAAGTGGTTTTGGTGTACTGATCATTACCTGAAAGAATCATCAAGATTGGGTGAAAAAATGTTTGCTGACAATTCAGGCAACTCGTAGTTTTTTAAAAGCTTGGCAACCCCTTTCCATGAAAGTGATTTTCGCCACTCTCTGCTTAGGGCTACATAACCAGCAAACAAACCGTAGAGACAGAACTTGAAACTGCTTTATTCTGTCAAGTTTCAAAGAGCTAGCAAAAACCGTGTTTGATTTATAGTTCCAAATACATGTATCCCTATAGGAGAAATCAGAGTGAAACCTAAAAATGATAAAGGTTACTTCAAACGAACGGTTTAACATAGAAGAACGAAATTTGGTGAGCCAAGTAGTTTTGTTGTACTGATCATTACCTGAAAGAATCATCAAGATTGGGTGAAAAAATGTTTGCTGAGATTTCAGGGAACTCGTAGTTTTTTGGAAGCTTGGCAACAACTTTCCATGAAAGTGATTTTCGCCAGTCTCTGCTTAGGGCTACATCAACAGCAAACAAACCATAGAGATAGAACTTGAAACTGCTTTATTGTGTCACGTTTCAAAGAGCTAGCACAAACCGTGTTTGATTTAGAGTTCCAAATACATGTATCCCTAAAGGAGAAAACAGAGTGAAACCTAAAAATGAAAACGGTTACTGCAAAAGAACGGCTTAACCTAGAATAACGAAATTTGGTGAGCCAAGTGGTTTTGGTGTACAGATCATTACGTGAAAGAATCATCAAGATTGGGTGAAAAAATGTTTGCTGAGATTTCATGCAAATCATAGTGTTTTGGAAGCTTGGCAACCCCTTTCCATGAAAGTGATTTTCGCCAGTCTCTGCTTAGGGCTACATCAACAGCAAACAAACCATAGAGATAGAACTTGAAACTGCTTTATTGTGTCAAGTTTCAAAGAGCTAGCACAAACCGTGTTTGATTTAGAGTTCCAAATACATGTATCCCTATAGGAGAAAACAGAGTGAAACCTAAAAATGAAAACGGTTACTGCAAACGAACGGTTTAAACTAGAAGAACAAAATTTAGTGAGCCAAGTGGTTTTGGTGTACTGATCATTACCTGAAAGAATCATCAAGATTAATTAAAAAATGTTTGCTGATATTTCAGGTAACTCGTAGTTTTTTTGGAAGCTTGGTAACCCCTTTCAATGATAGTGATTTTCGCCAGTCTCTGCTTAGGGCTACATCAACAGCTAACAAACCATAGTGATAGAAATTGAAACTGCATTATTGTGTCAAGTTTCAAAAAGCTAGCACAAACCGTGTTTGATTTAGGGATCCAAATACATGTATCCCTATAGGAGAAAACAGAGTGAAACCTAAACATGAAAATGGTTACAGCAAACGAACGGTTTAACCTAGAAGAACGAAATTTGGTGAGCCAAGTGGTTTTGGTGTACTGATCATTACCTGAAAGAATCATCAAGATTGGGTGAAAAAATGTTTGCTGACAATTCAGGCAACTCGTAGTTTTTTAAAAGCTTGGCAACCCCTTTCCATGAAAGTGATTTTCGCCACTCTCTGCTTAGGGCTACATCACCAGCAAACAAACCGTAGAGATAGAACTTGAAACTGCTTTATTGTGTCAAGTTTCAAAGAGCTAGCAAAAACCGTGTTTGATTTATAGTTCCAAATACATGTATCCCTATAGGAGAAATCAGAATGAAACCTAAAAATGATAACGGTTACTTCAAACGAACGGTTTAACATAGAAGAACGAAATTTGGTGAGCCAAGTAGTTTTGCTGTACTGATCATTACCTGAAAGAATCATCAAGATTGGGTGAAAAAATGTTTGCTGAGATTTCAGGAAACTCGTAGTTTTTTGGAAGCTTGGCAACAACTTTCCATGAAAGTGATTTTCGCCAGTCTCTGCTTAGGGCTATATCAACAGCAAACAAACCATAGAGATAGAACTTGAAACTGCTTTTTTCTGTCACATTTCAAAGAGCTAGCACAAAGCTGATTTAGAGTTCCAAATACATGTATCTCTAGAGGAGAAAACAGAGTGAAACCTAAAAATAAAAACGGTTACTGCAAACCAACGGTTTAACCTAAAAGAACGAAATTTGGTGAGCCAAGTGGTTTTGGTGTACTGATCATTACCTGAAAGAATCATCAAGATTGGGTGAAAAAATGTTTGCTGAGATTTCAGGAAACTCATAGTTTTTTGGAAGCTTGGCAACCCCTTTCCATGAAAGTGATTTTCGCCAGTCTCTGCTTAGGGCTACATCAACAGCAAACAAACCAAGAGATAGAACTTGAAACTGCTTTATTGTGTCAAGTTTCAAAGAGCTAGAACAAACCGTGTTTGATTTAGAGTTCCAAATACATGTATCCCTATAGGAGAAAACAGAGTGAAACCTAAAAATGAAAACAGTTACTGCAAACGATCTGTTTAAACTAGAAGAACGCAATTTGGTGAGCAAGTTGTTTTGGTGTACTGATCATTACCTGAGAGATTCCTCAAGATTGGGTGAAAAAATGTTTGCTGAGATTTCAGGCAACTCCTAGTTTTTTGGAAGCTTGGCAACCCCTTTCCATGAAAGTGATTTTCGCTAGTCTCTGCTTATGGCTACAGAAATAGCAAACTAACCATAGAGATAGAACATGAATCTGCTTTATTGTGTCAAGTTTCAAAGAGCTTGCACAAACCGTGTTTGATTTAGAGTTCCAACTACATGTATCCCTATAGGAGAAAACAGAGTGAAACCTAAAAATGAAAACCGTTACTGCAAACGAACGGTTTAACCTAGAAGAACGAAATTTGGTGAGCCAAGTGGTTTTGGTGTACTGATCATTACCTGAAAGAAGCATCAAGATGTGGTGAAAAAATGTTTGCTGAGATTTCAGTCAACTCGAAGTTTTTTGGAAGCTTGGCAACCCCTTTCCATGAAAGTGATTTTCGCCAGTCTCGGCTTAGGGCCACATCAACAGCAAACAAACCATGGAGATAGAACTTGAAACTGCTTTATTGTGTCAAGTTTCAAAGAGCTAGCACAAACCGTGTTTGATTTAGAGATCCAAATACATGTATCCCTATAGGAGAAAACAGAGTGAAACCTAAACATGAAAACGGTTACTGCAAACGAACGGTTTAACCTAGAAGAACGAAAATTGGTGAGCCAAGTGGTTTTGGTGTACTGATCATTACCTTAAAAAATCATCAAGATTGGGTGAAAAAATGTTTGCTGAGATTTCAGGCAACTCGTAGTTTTTTGGAAGCTTGGCAACCCCTTTTATGAAAGTGATTTTCGCCACTCTCAGCTTAGGGCTACATCAACAGCAAACAAACCATAGTGATAGAAATTGAAACTGCTTTATTGTGTCAAGTCTCAAAAAGCTAGCACAAATCGTGTTTGATTTAGAGTTCCAAATACATATATCCCTATAGGAGAAAACAGAGTGAAACCTAAAAATGAAAACGGTTACTGCAAACGAACGGTTTAACCTAGAAGAACGAAATTTGGTGAGCCAAGTGGTTTTGGTGTACTCATCATTACGTGAGAGAATCATCAAGATTGGGTAAAAAAATGTTTGCTAAGATTTCAGGAAACTCGTAGTTTTATGGAAGCTTTTTAACCCCTTTCAATGAGTGATTTTCGGCAGTCTCTGCTTAGGGCTACATCAACAGCAAACAAACCATAGAGATAGAACTTGAAACTGCTATATTGTGTCAAGTTTCAAAGAGCTACCACAAACCGTGTTTGATTTAGAGTTCCAAATACATGTATCCCTATAAGAGAAAACAGAGTGAAACCTAAATTGAAAACGGTTACTGCAAATGAACGGTTTAACCTAGAAGAACGAAATTTGGTGAGCCAAGTTGGTTTGGTGTACTGATCATTACCTGAAAGAATCATCAAGATTGGGTTAAAAAATGTTTGCTGACATTTCAGGTAACTCGTAGTTTTTTAAAAGCTTGGCAACCCCTTTCCATGAAAGTGATTTTCGCCACTCTCTGCTTAGGGCTACATCAACAGCAAACAAACCATAGAGAGAGAACTTGAAACTGCTTTATTGTGTCAAGTTTCATAGAGCTAGCAAAAACCGTGTTTGATTTAGAGTTCCAAATACATGTATCCCTATAGGAGAAAACAGAGTGAAACCTAAAAATGATAAGGGTTACTGCAAACAAACGGTTTAACCTAGAAGAACGAAATTTGGTGAGCCAAGTAGTTTTGGTGTACTGATCATTACCTGAAAGAATCATCAAGATTGGGTGAGAAAATGTTTGCTGAGATTTCAGGAAACTCGTAGTTTTTTGGAAGCTTGGCAACAACTTTCCATGAAAGTGATTTTCGCCAGTCTCTGCTTAGGGCTATATCAACAGCAAACAAACCATAGAGATAGAACTTGAAACTGCTTTTTTTGTGTCAAGTTTCAAAGAACTAGCACAAAGCTGATTTAAGTTCCAAATACATGTATCTTTAGAGGAGAAAACAGAGTGAAACCTAAAAATGAAAACGGTTACTGCAAACCAACGGTTTAACCTAAAAGAACGAAATTTGGTGAGCCAAGTGGTTTTCGTGTACTGATCATTACCTGAAAGAATCATAAAGATTGGGTGAAAAAATGTTTGCTGAGATTTCAGGTAACTCGTAGTTTTTTGGAAGCCTGGCAACCCCTTTCCATGAAAGTGATTTTCGCCAGTCTCTTCTTAGGGCTACATCAACAGCAAACAAACCATAGAGATAGAACTTGAAACTGCTTTATTGTGTCAAGTTTCAAAAAGCTAGCACAAACCGTGTTTGATTTAGAGTTCGAAATACATGTATCCCTATAAGAGAAAACAGAGTGAAACCTAAAAATGAAAACGGTTACTGCAAACGAACGGTTTAACCTAGAAGAACGAAATTTGGTGAGCCAAGTGGGTTTGGTGTACTGATCATTACCTGAAAGAATCATCAAGATTGGGTGAAAAAATGTTTGCTGACATTTCAGGTAACTCGTAGTTTTTTAAAAGCTTGGCAACCCCTTTCCATGAAAGTGATTTTCGCCACTCTCTGCTTAGGGCTACATCAACAGCAAACAAACCATAGAGATAGAACTTGAAACTGCTTTATTGTGTCAAGTTTCAAAGAGCTAGCACAAACCGTGTTTGATTTAGAGTTCCAAATACATATATCCCTATAGGAGAAAACAGAGTGAAACCTAAAAATGGTAAGGGTTACTGCAAAGGAACGGTTTAACCTAGAAGAACGAAATTTGGTGAGCCAAGTAGTTTTGGTGTACTGATCATTACCTGAAAGAATCATCAAGATTGGGTGAAAAAATGTTTGCTGAGATTTCAGGAAACTCGTAGTTTTTTGGAAGCTTGGCAACAACTTTCCATGAAAGTGATTTTTGCCAGTCTCTGCTTAGGGCTATATCAACAGCAAACAAACCATAGAGATAGAACTTGAAACTGCTTTTGTGTGTCAAGTTTCAAAGAGCTAGCACAAAGCTGATTTAAGTTCCAAATACATGTATCTTTAGAGGAGAAAACAGAGTGAAACCTAAAAATTAAAAAGGTTACTGCAAACCAACGGTTTAACTTAAAAGAACGAAATTGGTGAGCCAAGTGGATTTGGTGTACTGATCATTACCTGAAAGAATCATAAAGATTGGGTGAAAAAATGTTTGCTGAGATTTCAGGTAACTCGTAGTTTTTTGGAAGCCTGGCAACCCCTTTCCATGAAAGTGATTTCGCCAGTCT